>NC_085137.1:162153074-162453074 GCF_035046485.1 Aedes albopictus
GAATAATATTGGGGTCGCAAACGTATACCAAAGTCGTGAGCGAGCTTTGAAGGCAACTCTCCACGCGGTGAATATAAATTTCATTCACACTGTGGAAAGTTGCCTTCACAGCTCGCTCACGACTTTGGAATGCGTGTGCGACCCCAATGTTATTCGGCAAACTTTCAGATAAAACTACAAGGTTAAATTCATCCATACATTGTTTTTCGATAGCATGCTTCTGAACTGAGATAATAGCAAATGAATGTAAATTTTTGCAAATGAATGGTTGCAACCTTGGTTAATATAAATGTAGGATGTATCAACGTGTTATGGGAAAATTATAATTTGATCGCATCAACACTGAATAAAGTTTTTCCAATTTCTTTTTGCGTCTAAAATTACTGTGCACAATTTGGTTCATAAGGAGGTCAAATTTTACATGAATCGTTTTAAGCGTATAAGTGAGTTAAAGAAAAATCCCCTCGGACGCCGACGCCACATGTAACCTGCAAGCTGAGACCGGGACCATCACCTACACGGGCGTGCTGACGTAAGCACTCGTGCGACTTGCGCCACCGCCGACGACGGACGGTGACGGACCGTTTGCACCTAACCAGCTGACAGGGCACATCGAAGACTTGGACTTCGACTACCACCTGATCGTGGAATTTGCTGACACAGGAATAATGGAGCGTTAGGTAGGTTTCATTAAATTCAGACAGAGAAATAAAGTCAGTCTTGTTTGTAAACCCTTTTTAAAAACATCTTCTTTGTCAGGAAGAACTTTAGTGGCGCAGTTTCGGTAGGACCCGCGAGTTTTTTAGTGACCGAGTTCGGAAAAGTTTCCCTTGGCGAACGGATATCGCCAAGTTGCAGCTCGATTCGGAAAACTCCTTCGGATCTTGTGAAGTGAACGGACCTTGTGAAGTGAACGGGGAATCAACCCAAATCAACATCAAAAAAATAGTAAGGTAAGTGATTTGAATGCGAAGAAATATTGAAAATCTTATTATAGCAATTAAAATTTTGAGTGAAATTTTTACAGTAAATTTAGTGAAAAGCCTAGTGACAAACATTTTTGCGAAAGTGAAAATCTTATTAATAATAGCAATTAAGAGAAGTGAAATTGTGGTTAATTACGTACTTACACTAAACCGTTTAGTGAAGATTTTTCAGTGAGAAGAAAGGTAGAAAAAAAAATATGAACACACGTAGCAAAATGCCGTACATTGAGGAGGAGCAATTTATTCTCGCCAATGAGAAAACAGATTCTTCTCGGGACATCGAGGAACGGCTTGCTCGCCAAAGCGAGGGACCCTTTTCTCGTTCCACCACGACTGAGCCCATTCAAAGGGTGGACCGTGATGAGACGATCGCCGCACTTGAGCGAGAGATGGCCCGCATCTCTGCACAATTGAGCCGTCTCAGCACGAATTTATCTGACGACACCGCTAGCAATGGCAACATCGCTCACAGAAATTATTCGGCTGAGGAAGAAGCTCTAAGGAGTCTACAGACCCCTTCTAGTTTGAGGGATCTTACCACATTCGATGGTAACCCCTTAAAGTTGAACCAATTCATCAAAGCCGTTGATCGTATCATGCCTTTGATGGAGAAGGTAAAAAATTCCCCTACTTTTGACGTGTGGATGCAATCCATACGGGCGAAAATTGTGGGAGAAGCAGATACCGTGTTAGAAATGTACGGTACTGATATTGAGTGGGATGAGATTAAAAATAATCTCATAACCCATTACAGCGACAAGAGGGACGAGGTGTCGCTCACAATGGACTTGTTCCACACAAAACAAACGGGATCAGTTCAAGAATTTTATGAACGGATCACGCACATCGTATCACTCCTTGTAAATCAATTAATGATTAATGAGAGCGATACGATCATAAGAAATTCGAAAAGAAAAGTCTACCAAGAGCAAGGACTGAAAGTTTTCCTCGCCGGGCTGTTACCGCCCGCATTGGGATCAAACATCAGGTCCCAAAATCCAACGTCATTGAAAGATGCTCTCAGACGTTGTCTTGTGGAGGACAATATAGCATATTTGCAACGCTCAGCTAGAGCGTTGCCAAGCAATGTAACAAACATAAGCACGTCTTCTAAACCACCAAACACACCAAACACACCACCAAACCATACATCTTATCAGATGCGACCTCCTGGTTTTTTCAACAAACCCGGGATGTACTCGAGGCCCACCTTCAATAAATTCCAAAATCAAAAACCCCACACGGTCCCTTTCTCGAGAATACCTCCACCACCACAACAGTCTCAGCTGCAGAAGCCATACCAGAACTTCCACAACCGACCAGGCCCTTCCCAGTTTAGAAGAGCACAGTCAGAACGTATGCACATGCCCAACTTCCAGATGGAAGAAATCGCAGATGGCTACGAAGCAAGCGAAGCTTACTGGCCTGATGATTATTATTTACAAAATGAATATTTTACAAACAACAACTACGGAGATATGAATAATGCTCCTGCGTGGGCATACGATGACCCACATCAAGTGTCGGGAGAAATGCAGCATGAGGCAGGATCAAATTTGCATGCTCATAATAGGGCAGACGCTCAGTCAGATACTCCAGATGAGCTAAATTTTCATCTTGCGGAGCAATCAAAGATGAAAAAGTAAATAATTTCTTGCCCTACGTAAAAATCCATACCAACAAAGGTCCATTAAAGTTTTTAATAGATACTGGTGCAAATCGGAACTACATAAGTCCTAAGCACGTCAACTGGGATAGATGTAGAGACACGCATCCAGTAAAAATAAAAAATGTTAACGGTGACCATATCGCTACCAAATTCGTAGAATTCAATCCTTTCTATCAAATACATGGCTCGAGTAAACAAGAGTTCCTAGTATTTGATTTTCATGAGTTTTTTGACGGTCTCATCGGCTATAATACTTTACGTTCTTCGAAAGCCGATATTTTAACGGCTGATAACTTGTTGAAATTTCCAAATGGAACCATTCAGATGTATAGAAAATACCCAAATTCTACTACTATCCGGTTAAACTGTCATGAAACTAAAGTTATTAGCTTGCCTACCGATGTTACTGAAGGAGAATTTTATTTCGAAAATGACATTCCATTATCTCCTCAGATAAATATTCATGCAGGCTTATACAGCTGTACTGAAAACCGTGTTTTCGTTACGGTAACTAATGTTTCCGACGAGCAGGCAAAAGTAGTGATTAGGGATCCATTGACAGTAGAGATAAATAATTTTACTACAGATGAACCAGTACCTGTAGAAAATTTTAGGGATCCCACAACACGAGTTTTTGACCAACTCAGATTAGATCATCTCAATCGTGAGGAAAAAACCAATCTTCTGAAGTTAATAGCTGACTATGAACACATTTTCCATGTGGAAGGTCAACAATTGACATTCACTAATGCTGTCAAGCATAGAATCAACACTAAGGACGATGTCCCCATCCATGTGAAATCTTACCGCTACCCCTTCTCTCATAGAGAAGAGGTACAAAGACAGATTTCAAAAATGCTTGACCAAGGCATAATAAGGCCTTCAAATAGTCCATGGACATCCCCTGTGTGGATTGTCCCAAAAAAATTAGATGCAACGGGACAGAAGAAATGGCGGTTAGTCATTGACTACCGTAAATTGAATGAGAAAACGATCGACGATCGTTATCCCATTCCCAATATAACGGACATTCTTGACAAGCTAGGACGTTGTATGTATTTTACAACCCTAGACTTGGCATCAGGCTTCCACCAAATAGAGGTCGACAGCCGCGATATCGCAAAAACCGCTTTCAATGTAGAAAACGGTCATTACGAATTTCTGAGGATGCCTTTTGGCCTCAAAAACGCTCCATCGACGTTCCAACGCGTCATGGATAATGTTCTAAGAGAACACATTGGTGTCAGATGCCTAGTCTATATGGATGACATCATCGTATTCTCTACAAGTTTAAAGGAACACCTCGATAATTTGAGGAAAATCTTTGAAACTTTACGAAAATATAACATAAAAATTCAGCTCGATAAAAGCGAATTCCTTAAGAAGGAAGTTGCTTTTCTCGGCCATATAGTAACCCGAGACGGAGTGCAACCAAATCCAGATAAGATCGAAACTATCCGGAAATGGCCCATTCCCACTGACGAAAAGCAATTGAGAGGCTTTCTCGGAATCCTTGGTTACTATCGCAAATTCATCAAAGACTTTGCGAAAATAGCCAAACCCTTAACACAAGCTCTACGGAAGGGTGAGAAAATCATTCATAATAAAGAGTTCGTCGAAGCATTTGAACGATGCAGAAACATTCTCACATCGAGTGACATTCTCCAATACCCGGAATTTGATAAACCGTTTGTTTTAACGACAGACGCATCAAATTACGCCGTAGGTGCCGTACTGTCACAAGGCAAAATTGGCAGCGACAAGCCAATTGCCTTCGCGTCACGAACCCTCAATAAGTCGGAAGAAAATTATTCCGCTATTGAGAAGGAGTTGTTGGCAATCGTGTGGGCGTGCAAATACTTTAGACCGTACCTTTACGGACGGAAATTCACGCTGTACACTGACCATAAACCATTAACACATGGTTTAAATCTAAAAGATACCAACAGCAGACTCATTCACTGGCGATTATATTTAGAAGAGTTCGACTTCGAAATACAATATAGGCCAGGTAGGCAAAATGTCGTGGCAGATGGTCTGTCAAGAGTACGAGAAACGGAGATGAACGTCAACGACGCTAGTGATGCACCTTCTTCGTCTGACACGGAAGATGACTCTTCTGAAAACGACGAAACGGTACATTCTGCTGACACGGATGATTCTGCCTTTATACCTTGCACAGAACACCCACTGAATAAATTTAGTAATCAAATTGTTCTACAAATAGGGGCAGACGAGGGAGAAACTTATGAGGAAGTATTTCCTAGAATGTTCAGACGTACGATCACAAAAATCAATTTCGGAGTACCCAATCTGATTAAAATGTTCAAAAACTACATGGATGTTAAGAGGTCCAATTGCATATTTTGTCCGGAAAGCGTTATAAATTCACTTCAAATAGTTTACAAAAACTATTTCAGTCGTGGCAAACCATTTAAGGTTTGTATATCTCAAAAACTCCTAATTGATCTAAAAACTCCAGAAGAACAAAATTTGGTTATCGAACAAACACATTCGAATGGACACCGTGGTATATGGGAGAATAATAGAAAAATTGCAATTCGTTACTTCTTCCCAGCTATGAAAAGTAAAATACAACAGTATGTAAGGCTCTGTCGGGTCTGCAACTCAAGTAAGTACGAAAGACACCCGTACAAGATCAAACTTGGAAAAACTCCTAATCCAAAAAAGCCTCTAGAAATAGTACACGTAGATATTTTTATAAAGAAACCTAACATATTTCTCTCTTTCGTAGACAAATTTTCACGGTTCGGGACGGTCATTCCAATCAAGTCACGAAACATCAACGATGTAAGGAACGGGTTAACAAAATATTTCACCTTGATTGGTACTCCAAATTTAATCGTCTCTGATAATGAGCCAGCCATACGCTCGATTGAAATAAGAACGCTTTTGGAAAACCTGAACGTCCAAATACATTTCACCCCACCAAACCATAGCGTTAGCAATGGAACTGTCGAAAGGTTTCACTCTACTTTGGGTGAAATTTATCGATGTCTTAAGCCGACGTACCCCGATCTCAACGATAAAGAACTTTTTAGAATTGCATGCACAACGTACAATAATACCGTGCATTCCGCTGTAAAATTAAAACCAAGAGAGATCATGTATGCGAGAAGGGATGAGGACGAAATGTCTTTGGACATAGACAAAATTATTGAAAATAGAAACAAATTCTTTCAAGAAGTTGTAAGTCGTTCAGAAGCGACCAAAAATAAAAATTTGAAGTACCACAACAGGGCCAGAGAAGAGCCACCCGTTCTACCCGTGGAGGGCACCGTGTACAACAAAGTACAGGGTGTCAGGAACAAGGGCCGCGAGAGATACCTTCCAGTCACAGTGGTCGAAGACAAGGGTAGAACCTTTACAGACCATTATGGCCGGGAGTTACATAAAGACAATATTCGGAGAACCTGAATCCACAACAAAATTATTTTCTTTACACATGTTTCAGAATGTGGATTCGCCTGACAACCCTGACATGCCTGACAATTGCCACGACAGTAGCACAGACAATACAACTATACGACTTGACGAGGAACCCTGGACTACTGACATTACAATCCGGAAACACGCTTATCAAAATTGGACAGCATCGCATATATCATGTGATCGACTTGACCAAATACAAACCCCTTTTGGATAACATCGAACTCGCCGTCGATGGACTCAAAATTTTTACCGACTACCAGGATCTTACATCCCTTTTGAAAACAAAGCTGGAAGAAGTCAAAGGATCGTATAGGAGGTTAATTCCAGCACAACACTTTCGTCATAAACGAGGAGCATTTAACTTTTTAGGATCAGCGATTAAAATAATAACAGGCAATTTAGATGAAAACGATTTGAAACAGATTAATGACGACATCAAGGATTTGAGAGAAAAGAACCAGGATCTAGTTAGACAAAATAACATTCAAGTAAAACTAAATCGACTCCTAGAGAACCGAATAAACAAAATCATTGACTCCGTAAACAAAGAGCAGAAAATCATAAAACAACAAATAATAGCAGCTAGACAGACGTTGATTATTAATAGACTGATTAACCAAAATTTTACGACTATCAGACAGGCATTTAAAATCTCCTTCCATTTAGATATTCTGCAAAAACATTTAGATTCCATTTTTGAAGTTATTCAGTTAGCAAAAATTCATGTTATTTCAAAGAATTTTCTAGAGTCAGAAGAAATCCGGTTTATTTTAGACAGATTAGAGGAACAGAACATAACCATTTTGAATCCCGATCAGGTCTACGATTACTTGGATATCCGCGCGCTCTTCAAAGGTCCAATACTCTACTTCATAATTGGCGTACCACAAATCTCACCTCTCTATTTCAACAATTTAATATTGGAACCACTTCCAATCGGCGGTCGAACTGTTAAATTACCCTGGCATCATGCGGTAATCCATGGCAACTTAACGTATTTTATCAAAGACAGTTGCAAAACCATTGGAGAAAACACCATGTGTGAGGAGGACCAGCTAGAAGACGTCTCCGACGATGGGTGTTTTGCGAAAATCATCAGAGGACTCCCAGGAAGATGTACCTTTACTAAATTCAGAAACATTACCCAAGCAACACGATTAACGGACCACCACATTGTTGTTAAAAACGCATCAGTCACGTTGATATCCGACTGCTTACAAAACGACAGAAAACTGTTCGGAACATTTCTGATATTTTTCTCGAACTGCAGCATCTCCATAGATGGGAAAAATTTCTCCACTACCAAGTATGCATCAACCTTACCGACTGTAATTCCGATGGACGGAGTTAAAATCGAACAGGCAGACTTCGAGCCTATCTTGGACCTCAAGGAGCTGAGGAAGTTACACCTGGAGAACAGAGAGGAACTACACATTATCAAAAACCGGCATTTCCTCCAAACAACCACAAGTTTGGGGTTATCCTCCATTTGTATCATTTTAGGAATTTGCATCGGCCTCTATTCTTTATACACGAGGAAGACGAAGCCAAACGGCACCAGCTTAGACAACGACACAGGAAACGCGGATCGTTGCGAAATTGTATCGGGACGATCCAATCTTGAGGGGGGAGCAGTTAAAGAAAAATCCCCTCGGACGCCGACGCCACATGTAACCTGCAAGCTGAGACCGGGACCATCACCTACACGGGCGTGCTGACGTAAGCACTCGTGCGACTTGCGCCACCGCCGACGACGGACGGTGACGGACCGTTTGCACCTAACCAGCTGACAGGGCACATCGAAGACTTGGACTTCGACTACCACCTGATCGTGGAATTTGCTGACACAGGAATAATGGAGCGTTAGGTAGGTTTCATTAAATTCAGACAGAGAAATAAAGTCAGTCTTGTTTGTAAACCCTTTTTAAAAACATCTTCTTTGTCAGGAAGAACTTCAGTAGTGTTCTCAGGCTTATGTCGACGTAAAGATCATGAGTACATATTCAACGAGAAAGGCACTATCACCACTAGGTGGATTAATCTGGGTTTTTTCATCTAGATTAACAAGATTTTTAGCCCTAGGCTAGTTCATCTCGGGACCCACGCTTTACTTCCCTTCCGAAGGAAGAACTCACATTTGTGAGTTTGTCGGGAGTGGGATTCGATCCCAGGTCCTCGGCGTGATAGTCAAGTGTTCTAACCATCACACCAGGTCCGCTCCTTCCAATAAAGATGTTAATAAGTCCAAGGCTTATGCAGTCTCTCACCAAAAAAAAGAAAAAAAAAATCCCTGAACAACTCAATTGCATGCACACGTTTCCTTGATTCGTGTCGCCACGTTTAAGTCCTAGATAGACTTGATTTCTACCATGGCAAAGCACGAAGTGTGATCTATTTTACTCCAATTCACCCTAAGTTTCATCTTTCGGTGCAAAATTTGACCGAAAACCATATGAAGATCTCCACTGATAATCTACATCTATGAAAAACGTTCAATTTTTTAGCAGAGATGATCTGCTTCGAGGGTAGAATATTTTCATGTTGCCCATATCACAATAATGCCCCATTTTGCCCCATACTACTTAAAAGCTGTGAAAAATTTGTTTTTAATATGTTTTCATGCTGTTCCGATTTTACCCTTAACCCTCTAATACCCAAATTCTTGATTTTGATCTAAATATCATTTTTCGACATCTAAAATCGATTTAAACATGTTTTGGAAGATGATTCTTTTTAATTCTCGATTTCATGAATTTCAGTTTTTGATTTTTCTAATTTTTATTTCTGAACATCCCCAAACTTTTATATTTTTCCTGGAAGCCAATTTGTGGAACGGATTTTTTGAGATGAAAACATTTTGAGATTTTATGATAATTGTTGAAATATAATTATTTTAAATTTTTTTCAAAGAAAATTTTATTTTCCGTGTAGTTTTAAGAAAAATAATTTTGGAGTGTATTCGATTCTCTTAAACTATTAAACAAGGATAGAATGATTTGGAAAAAAATTAAAATATGTTAATTGTAGCGATTCAATACAAAATAAACAATGACTTCTAAAAGGTGACTAAAATATCAATTTTTCAATGATTTTTAAAAAATGTAAATATGCTTTAAAATACACCAAAAACCATTTTGAGATATACAAAACAGTCCTAAATATCAGCCAAAAATATAAAAAAAATGATTTTCCACGAAACAAAAATTACAAAAATGCTCAAACTATACCCCGTCTCAAGGCGGGATTGGGTATTAGAGGGTTAATATCAAAGTGATTATGATGCAAATAGTTTGGAGGAAGTAGATAACGTTGATTCCATCCCCGGCAGAGAACGAAAGTGACCTTTTTTGCCTAAATTTACCAATTTTTCTCAATTAATTCTTTCAAATCTTAATTGAAAGATTCAAATTAGAGCAATTATTACGCAAATAGCTTGAAGCAATCATATGAAGCTGATTTCAACTATGGGAGAACACGGAAAGTGATTTATTTTCCCCAATTCGCCCTTTTTTTTGATGATTCATTATAAGCTTTGACCCAGAAGCATATGAAGACTGCTGCTGGTCAGCATCGCTTAATTCCTAAAATAATATGGAGAGGTTAAATTCCTTTATCATGAACATATATGTACTGAATTCCATTGTCTAAGGTACCCCGGGGCAAGTGAGAATCGGGGGCAAGTGAGACCTATAGCTAGTATTTTTTTTTATTATTTATTTTTAAGACTAACATTCTTCATGGAAAACATAGGTATCACACCTACGGATACTTTGAATACAAAAAAATGTTATTGTTTCAACCATAAAGAGACCATATACGTTATTGTTGTTCAAATGTAATTTTCAATTCACTAGGTAAGATTGACGTGCTCTACTACATTCGTCGTTTAAAAATAGATTTGTTATTCTACAAATTCTTTTTTGGTTTCAGGATAGTATTTGGAGTTCATGGAAATGATTTCAAGCGAAAAAGCTGTATTTTATTTTTATTTATTACCTTTAGTTTACTGTTCTTTCTTGCCCCAGTGCATTTCGCTATCTGGGGCAAGTGGGACCTTTATGAGAATGAACATAGCCAATTTTATTAGAATAAACATTTTAAGATGAAATTAGCACGAAAGTCAATTAAAATTGACGCGTTAAGAAATCTATTGTTGAATTATACTTTATTACCTCTATTCAGATGATGAAATTCTTGTTAAAAATGATAAAACCTTGGGTAAAACAAAAAAAATCAAAAGCATGTATTTTTTATGTTTTATTTTCTAAATATCTTCCATTTTTTCACTTAACGCTGCATAATGCATTCTTCTGAGCATTCGGGAACCGTCCATAAAAAATTAAAATAGGGAAATGGTCTTTTCAAAAGTAATGATTAAAAAAAACATTATTTACTGATCGTAAGATTATGTGAGGGAGAAGATATTACTGAAAATCTCCAAACCCCAGATTTACTATTGGTGAGAATCATTGACTATATAATATACACCGTGTCCAATAAGTTCTCATACAAAATACAAATTTAGAAATTAGAATTTTACTTCACATCTGTTAATCATATTTTCAGAATGAATGCATGTATTGAAGGGCCACATAATACTGATTCAATAAAGCATACGGTTTAGAATAACGATATTTTTTGTTTGTTTTTAGAAGCCTAGCAGTACACTTCCGTTTTCTGAAATCCGTTTGCTCCGGCACGCAAGAAAAATATTCGAAAAGTTCTTCATTCTACGATAGCCAAATAGAGTCCATAAGGTTAAATTTTGAGTGTTTATCCCCAGAATTGTACCAAATGGATATACTAAGGTTAAATTTAAGCAATTTTAGTGATGATATGGTAAGAAATTTCCAAATAAGCTCAACTTCCTTGAAAATTACCGTTATATTAAAGATAAACATCATAAAACCTTAATTTTGAACAAAATTTACCACAATAGGGACACAAGCATGTTTTAGAAGTGAGAATGGTGTGAATCAACAAGATAATATGCAGCCATGCCTCTTTGACACAACAAATTTCAATAAAACAGGTAAATGGACATTTTTGTTTAATTTACGTTTTATTTTGTACAACATAAAACGGCTTCGTACTTCACCAATACAGAATGTTATATTTTTTCTCTTCTGGCCATAGTTGCTACTAGCAATGGTGAGGACAGGAACCTAATTTTTTTTAACCTAAAACCTTTACCTGTTAAAATGAGACGAAATACCAATGAAATGGCGTGCGTGCCAGCTGAAATCGACTTACGACACATAAGCGATCAGCAGAGAAGGATAAAGGACAATTAATTCCAAATCATATGCTGTATTTGATCAATGTTAGTTGGCCTTTCAATAAATAAACTTACTTTGAAAATCCTAATTACAGATGAAAAATGAATTCAATTTGATTTTGTATGAGAACTTATTGGACACGGTGTAGAGACCAAGTTTCGAAACCTTTTGTCTCTTCACTTTACGGCGCTTTTGGTATAAAAAAAATCAATTAATTTTGCATGAGCTGCTAGAGTTGATTCAATTTCCCCCAGCGATTTGTGTTACGTAATTTATGCATGATACCATAAACTTCTTCTTATTTTAATCTCTAAACGTAGTCATTCATAAAAGAGATTTATGATTTATGTTACCTCATTTGTTGCGACTTATATTAAGCCCTTTGAACAAAAACGCTGAATAGGTCCCACTTGCCCCGTGAAACGCAGTAAATAAAGATCTGCTACACTTTTCATTATATACATAATATATGAAATGTAAAAATTTTGAAACAGTTTTAATGCACGTTAATAAGTACAAATATACCAACAACGTCTTTTGGGTCCATTGGAATTATCACAGATAACAGATGTTTATGCTAGTACAAATTTTTCGCAGAATCCTGTGTAAATGTTCAAAACGATATACGTTGGCTCACTACCGCCATCTACTCAACTGATTGCGGCATTACATCTAACTTGAATGCAAGAATAGTTCAAACTTCCAGTTTCATTCAAGATCGATACAATCTTGAATGTAAAATTGCGTAGTGCATGCAATCTGGAAAGCGATCACTGACTATCGATCACTGCGACATTTCTAAATGATTGCCACATGAGTTTCAGCTGCTCGTTACATACGAAATGGCTGTTGAGCATTTTTACACACATTGCCAATATAAGCATAAACGTCTGTTATCTGTGGAATTATTAAAGAATTTGTGTTCTGAAACTTTTGGCATGACAAAACCAAATTATTTCGCCGGGGCCCATAGTGTAGTGGCTACACGTTCACTTCATAAGTGGATGGTCATGGGTTCGATCCCAGCCCCGGCACTTGCAATTTTTCGTCAGTTGCTCTTCCCCCCGAGAGCGGCTGACACCTGACCCTCTTCTGAACATATGCTCTAACGGACCCGGAAACTTGGATATCGGCTAACGGCATCTCATAATGGACCCCCCAATCGGACTGGAAATGGAACTGGAACAAGAGCCACACAGCAACATCGTGCTCATCATTCTACCATGGACACAGTAGATAAAGTGATAGCAGCGCAAAGGCTACCAGTTCGAATTAGAATTAGAATAGAATACATTTAGGCGCTGTACAAAGTGTTTAGTGCAGCCGCCAATGGACTACCCGCTTTGCGCGCAGCCACAGTTGATCAGCAGGAGTAAATCCATTTAATTTTGTATGGCGAAATGCATCTAAACTTGAATTACTTGTAATACAAAGATTTTCCCGAAAAAATATTTGGTAGGCTTAATAGTGGTCACCATTGTGCACAACCACTACCAAATATTTTTTCGAATAATGTGTTCCACTTTGAAGAATTTGCCTTTAGATGGTATTCGCCATACAATATTTTTGCGATTTACTTTTAGCGAATTTTCGCGCATAGAAGCTAGCGCCACATTGGTCGATGCGGAGAGTAGGAAAACAGCCGATGTAGTTAATTCATTGGAATCGCTCACGCAGTGCCCTAGTGGACGAAAGAGCTGTAAATTAGGTTAAGTGGTTGAAGAATAAAAAAAACCAAATTAGCATTTTTTTAGGTCCCACTTGCCCTGGGGTACCTTACCTATAACACAGTGATGCGATGTTTTATGGAAAGAACCACGATGTACATTCAATTTTTATAATCTGCTGGTTCAGACATAGCGTGAAATGCTATAAAGAATGCAACGGAAGGATATTCCGTGACATCCGTGCAGTTTTAGATTTGAATACATATCTATAAACATCATTGTTCGAACTAAGTCCGCAGTCTGAGTCTTACAAAAGATTGAATTAGACATTTTGAGGAAGGAATGGTTTCTATTAGCAGATAAATTTCTACTTTGTGTTTTCAACCTCCTTTTTCGATGCATGTAAGCAAGAATAATTCTGAATTAATCAGGTAGTGCATTTCACCCCGTTCTTCTCATTTTATGGGACGCGTACCGCCAATTTTGGAAAGTTCCTTTGCTTATTTTCGGGAACGCCGACAAGTCAACGCCGAGTATAATGACTGCGAAATAAAACTGTCGCCGAATGGGAAGACGACAGTTGGATTTCAGGGATGCTTCCTTTTATCTGCGATTTAGCCCTAATCGAGCTGTTTGTGTTTGAGTTGAAAAGCAAGCTACTAGCCTGGTTTTTTCCTCTCTTCAGGCGCTTTATTTTCGCAGATTAATATCTCGGTCATGATCCGAAGTGGTTCCGTTGCGTTGGTGGCTATTTTTAAACAGATAACAGTTAACATTGCCAGCGGTGACAGTTTTGTATGCACTATATCCAACAAATTTTCTTTTGAAGTATGCGTTAAAAGGTAGGATTTAATTGGATTCATGACAACTAAGAGTCGAACCAGCCGTAGGCGGAATAGTGAATATTTCTATTATGTAGAAATAATCGGTTCGGTAAGCGAGAACGTCAACTTGACAAAACACTGTAAGTAAACACTGCCAACCCTCACAGCGGTCACTGTAGCTGGATAAAAAAAGGATATTTGTGGGTGGGTGGCCCACACTTATTTGAAAAACAAAAATTTTGAAAAATGCCAAGTCTTACCTCCCGAATTAGTTGTTTTGGACTCTCAGAAGCTACGTTCAAAATTTGAGCAAAATCGGTTGAGCCTAAGGGGGCGCTCAAAACGCTTGAAGTTTGTACGAGAAAACTTAGCCAAATGTATGCAGTAATTTTAAGTTTTCGAATTTTGCCGCTAGGTGGCGCTGTAAGCGTTCAATAAATGAACCCTTTTGTATTATTGAAGGTGGTATCAGTAGGTCGGCTCTAGAGGCACGTTCTCCTCCATTCGGGAAATTTGTGCCATCGCCATGAACACGAGCCTATTCATCATTTACCTGACGGAGAAGGGAAGGAAAAAGGATACGACATGGGAAAGGACAGGTAAGGGAATAGGATCGTCATACTCGCAAAAGCGTACCACAATGGGTTCACATAGCGTCCTGAAAAGGTCACTGTAATAACGCATAAGCGTGCCACAATGGGTTCGAACAGCGCCCTGAGAAGGGCACTGTGATAATGCATAAAGCGTAAAGAGAGCCTATAGCTCTTTACCACAGCGGGTCAAGAACAACAGAACGGCCTGAAGATTCAGGTTTCTGAAGTCAGTTTCACTTAATAAGTGTTTCCCGAGTATTCGGAAACGCAATTGCGCAAAAACTGGACAGTTACATATTAAATGATACGAAGTTCCATAATCGGATTCACAGCTATCACATGCAAATGAATCAGCAAGCATATTCGCCATGTGATAACTGAGTCGGCAGTGGCCAGTCAATGCTTTGACCAGCATGCTGCAATTCTGCTTTGACAGATTTGTTAGATACTTTGCCACCCCTAGAGATGGCTCAGTACAATACAATTTTGTTTGACGACATGACTCCAAACTATTCCAGTATTGTTTGAGCTGAGTGGCAGCCCAGGTGTCAATCTGAAGCTTCACCCAGTGGCGTAGCAAGGGGGGTGCGATGGGTGCGGTCCGCACTGGGCCCCCGAATTCAGGGGGCCTCAAAATCAAGGAAGGTTTCTAACACTAGTTTGAATTAAGTTCTTTGAATGGCGAAAGTTTCCTATAAGTATAGGTTCAACACTTCGCAGAACTGCTGGTAGGTATGTGGGGGCCCCTTCGTGATTATCAAGAGTTTTTTGGAATGGGGCACATAGCTGGCCCCAAAATAACAAGAAAAATGTGTTAGAAATTAAAATTGGATTTTGCAAAATTCATTACCGATTTGGAAGTAAAATTTATGAGCATTGTGAAAACGTCCCTGATATCGTAATAACAGGACCAAATATTGTTGTTGACTTAGCTTAAGCTACCAGCTAAAATTCAGGGGCCGCATTTATGAAAATGATGATCGCGTAACACATGTCAGGTCAAACCCGTAATAACAATAGTTTGTCGATTTTATTTTGCTTTCTTATAAAAAATAAGTGCAATCAACGTGTATTCCAACGATTTCATCAAGTTTTTCTTTCCAAGTATTCCTTGAAGGGTTTCAAGAATTCCTTCGAGCAAGATAAATACTTACCTTGCCTTCAGGAATATGTGTTACGATTTATCAAGCAGTTACTTCAAAGACTTCTACAAAAAATCCTTTAAGACTTTAGAACTTTTTTCATTGATTGCTTCAGAATTTCTTCTAAGCATTGATTTTGGGATACTTGAATTGATTCCTTCAGGAACACCTCCAAGAATTTCTTCAGGAATTTCGCCAAAAAATTATCAAGGAATCCTTTCAATATTCCTTCAAGGATTACTTTTTTTTGCGAATTCCTTCAAGCATTCCTTCAGGAATACTTCTTCAGATCCCTTCATAAAGTCCTTTAAGGATTATGTCATGAAGTCCTGTAGCGAAACCTTCAGATGAACCTTAAGTAATTTCTCCAAGGATTATTTAGAGACATTTCCAAGAAGGAATCTTGCAGGAGTTCCTCATGGAAAATATATATGATAAATGTCTGAGAACATGCTTGATCAGGTATGGCTCCTGAATGGATCCTAGTGGGATTTTCTGAAGGGATTTCGGAGGAATTCCCGAAAGAATCCTTGTAGAAATGCTTGCAGGAATTTTTGAAGGAAATTATAAAGAAATCCTCGAAGAATCTTCTAAATGAACTGTAAGATGAATTCGGAAAGAATCATTGGTTATGAAGTAGTAGTAGAAGTACTAGAAATACTATGAGGAATTACGAAGAAATTTAGAAAGCAACGGGATTTTGGAAGAATTAATTATGAAATACCTATATTATTTTTCAAAGAAATCAGTGGCATACACCCCTAAGAATTCCTTTCAAATTCGTTAAAGCAAATTAAATAACAATTTAAACCCTCAGGACGCGCGCTGTTGTAAAAAGTACATCACTATCAAAAAAAACCTCGCTCGTCATATACAGCGCGAGCGCGGTGCAGTTTCGATCACATGATGGCAGGTGTCTGGAAAGGTTAAAGAATTCTTATAGATTTCCGTGGAGAAATTTCTGCTGGAAGCCTTTGTAACGTAGCTTGGAAAAAGTCTTTACTGGAATTTCTTAATGGATTCATGAACGAATTGTGAAAGAGGAATTGAAAAAAATGCCTAAGGAATCTTTGGACGATTACACACAGCAATTATTGGAAGAATTACTGAAGAAATCTTTGAAATGTTTGAATAATGCTTCGTAAAAAATCCTTGAAAGGAATTAAAGAAAAACCATTTGAGACATTTCAAAAAGAACCCTTGCAGAAATTTCTGAAAACAAATATTGAAGGAATTCCCAAAGAATTCCTCTGGAAAACTTGCTCAAGGGATCATGTGGGGTAGCCCCACAGGAATCGTTTCCTGAAATATTAAAAAAAACCCGGATTAATCCACCTAGTGGTGATAGTGCCTTTCTCGTCGAATATGTACTCATGATCTTTATGTCGACATTAGCCGATCCTGAGAACACTTATACGCTTAATACGACCTTCTTATGGACCAAATTGTGCACAGTAATTTTAGATTGGGAGATTGGAAAACTATATTCAGTGTTGATGCGATCAAATTATAATTTTCCCATAACACGTTGATCCATCCTACTTTATATTAACACCACAGGAATTTGAAATGGTGTGATTTGATGAGATTGCTTTGGTCACAATTTTATTTTCTTGCAAATATGAAGACTTTGACCATTTCTTCACTTTTAAACTTACCCACCGTTTATTAGGCTTTTAAAAAAGTCAAGATTTGATTTATCGCTAACATTGGTTTTGTTCACTTTCATAATTCCACTAACTGATGTACCGCATGCATGGGTTTGGTTCAATTCCACGTTTGATCATTTCCGGCGGATACCTGGAACCGATTCCATGACACTACTGGTTGTCCCAAATATTGTCTGTTATTTTCTTGTCAACTGGTTATCAGGCTGGCTTAAAAGCCGCAAATTGATGTGTTCAATGGTGAGCATCCATTAAGTATGTCACGCTGAAATTGGGAATTGTCGTAGCTCCCCCTCCCCCTTTCTTACAGAATTTTCTTATACTTAATACATTGCTTGTCACACTTTAACAACCCCGTCTCCCCCAAGAATCGTGACGTACTTAATGGATGGCCTCATGCACGATTTTGGTTTACGTCTATATTTTACCATTTCCAGCGGGGCACTCGTTACCTGTTCTTCAACACTACCGGTTCTCCCAAATGTGCGTCTGAGACTTCCCAAACAACCAGTGATCGTATACGGTGTTGTATAAGATGTTAAAGGTTTTTCTGATTACAAATGTGATAATTACACATGTTTCCTTAAATTTTATTGGCACACGTTGTTCGGAGAAGTTGTAGCAAACAGGTATAGCTTTCAATTTCGGCCGAAAGCATTAAGTTTTGACAAGTTTTAGGGTAGTTATGATTTTTTTGAAGTTCAAAAATAGTTGAAAAACACAAAATTGATTTGATGCACCTTTTAATTTCAATGGATTTGGCTGAAATTTTGATCAGTTACTTCTTTTAGGATGCCAATCAAAATATGGGGGTGGACTTGAGAATCAGAAAACATTTTTGAAAAGGTGGACAGGCCTAACACAGGTTCGGGTCACTTTTATGTTTGACCACTTATGACGAGACATCCAAAATCGATTCCCGGACAGGACCTGTTGTCCCAAATTTGGTCTTAGACTTTTTTTTTTGTTGCTAACCATTCATCAGGTTACCGAATAAATTATTTGACATGTCACATGTATTGATTCTCTTTTACATATGATATTTCCGGCGGGACAGACGGAATCGGTTCCGTAGTGCACTGATTGGTCTGAGACTTTTGTCTTGTCGACTGTTTATCATGTAACTTAAAAGCCTTGATTTGTGGTGTCGCATGCATGGGTTTGGTTCACTTTCAGATTTAGCCACTTCCGTCGGGTTCCGGAAAACTATCGATAGTCTCTAATACAGGGTGTGAGGTTCGTGAGTGCAAACCTTTATTTTCTTGTACCGCGCATCGGCGGCGTTGTCCTTATAATTCATACGCACAGCTGCTGTGGTTCGGCAGGTGATCAAGACTGTGTGCGTGGTGCAAAACGATATATTGACTGGTGTGCTGAATGATACACAGCGCGGCCTTTGTAATGTTTTCAAACGCGTATTTGCACGAAATGCCACGCGGCAAGTCCTCTTGGAAAGGAACAGCCGCACATGAGGAAACGCCGCAATTTTATCTCCCATAAGAATGAAGTAAAAGGGGAGCAAAAAAAACGCGGCTGTTCCTTTCCTCAGGGATTTGCCGCGTGTACTTTTGGGCAAATGTGCTAATATCAGCGTACGCTAGCTCCAGTGGCACAGTGTGCAAAAAAGTGCTTACCTTTACAGTTGCAAATTCATGATCTGAAATACGATGTTGAATTCGGAATAACAAGAACACGAGAGGAGACGTTTGAAGTCAAAGAACGAGTTGTAGAACGGAACAGAGGCCTCGAATTTTCCTAAAATAAATATCAAATTTATTACGCATTTTAAAAGATAATTTACAAAAACAAATAAAAATCAATACATTCGAGCTTATTTGCTTTAGAAAACTAAGTTATTTAACTTAACCAATAGATTGAAAGATCTTTTAAGTAGACAATTTAATAAACTTTCGAATGACGGTTACAAAGCTGCGATTAGTTTAACTATTTTCAAGTTGTAGCCAGTATGAGGCAAGCAAAGTAAAAAACATGTAAAATTCTATTACTACGTAACGGTTGAGATTTGACCGTATTGGTACACATTCATTTTTCACCATTTATGATCCTCTATCACTTTTTAAAAAGTTTGCATTCACGAACCTAACACCCTGCATAGTCTGAACCTATTTGCTTGCTAACGTTCATTAGGTTATCAAAAAAGCCGCGCTTTGCTGTGTCGCATGCATGGGTTTGGTTCACTTTTATATTTAGCCACTTCCGTCGGGACCCCCACGAACCGGTTCCGGAACACTACCAGTTAAGATATGTTCTGATACTGTTTTCCTGCTAATCATTCATCAAGTTATCGGAAATGCCGCTGTTTGATGTGTCGCATGCATGGGTTGGTTCTCTTTTATATTTGGCCACTTCCGGCGGGACATCCGGAACCAGTTCCGGAACACTACCGGTTCAGATATGGTCTGATTGATACTATTTTCCTGCTAACCGTTCATCAGGTTAACGAAAATGCCGCTGTTTGATGTGCCGCATGAATGAGTTATATTAAATTTTATATTTGGCCACTTCCGGCAGGACATCCAGAACCGGTTCCGAAACACTACCAGTTCAGATATGGTCTGATGTTGTTTTCCTGCTAACCGTTTACCAGGTTATCAAAAATGCAGTCGATTGATGTGTCGCATGCATTGGTTTGGTTCTCTTTTATATTTGGCCATTTCCGGCGGGACATCCGGAACCGGTTCCGGAACACTACCGGTTCAGATATGGTCTGATACCATTTTCCTGCTAACCGTTGATCAGGTTACCCAAAATGCCGCTGTTTGATGAGTCGCATGAATGAGTTATGTTCAATTTTATATTTGGCCACTTCCGGCGGGACATCCGGAACCGGTTCCGGAACACTACTGGTTCTGATGTGCTCTGAGACTATTTTCCTGCTTACCATTCATCAGGTTATCGGAAATGTCGTGGTTTGATGTGTCGCATGCATGGGTTTGTTGCATTTTTATGTCTGGCCCCTCCCAGGGGTACCGGTCCGGAACACCTAAATGGCCATAACTCCGGAACGGCTGGACCGATCCGAACCATTTTCAATAGGAAACAATGGGACCAGATTCCCCGTCGAATGAACCATCGGTCGTTAAAATCGGTTGAGGTTTAGTTCAAAAAAGTGACGTGAGTTTTTTTGTCCACATACATACACACATACACACACACATACACACATACATACACACACACAGACATCACCTCAATTCGTCGAGCTGAGTTGATTGGTATATGTGACTCAACTCTCCGGGCCTCCTATCAAAAAGTCATTTTTGGAGTGAACATATAGCCTTTCCAGTACACTTAGTGTACGAGAAAGGCAAAACGTGAAGGGAATCCGGATGAAATTGGTGTTATGGCTAAGTAAAACTCTAATGGTATCAATAGATGGAAACCTTGGAAGTATACCTAAAGAATTTATTGATAGAATTCCAATAACATTTCTTGGACGAATTTCTGTGGGAATTTTCAAGAATGCCCGCATTTTTTTTATTAGAATTTTCATTCGGAAAGTTTTTTTTTATCTATTTCAATAATTACTTTGGAAATCCGTGTAGGAATTCGTGAGGAATATCTTTGAAAATTTATTTGGAAACTCTGAAAATTTTCTTCGGAAATTGGTTTGTGTTCGCAATTCCTTTGATAGTAAGTTACAAGTTGAATTTCTGTTAAAAGTTTCACTGAAAATTCCTACGGCAATTTTTTTTAGAAGTTTTGAGGAAAGAATTAGCATAAGTTTAAATTCCCTAATAAAAAAATGAGAATTTATTAGGCAATTCCTTTGGAAACTTCTTAAATCATTTCTCGGCAATGCTTCTGCAATGGCTTTGGAAACTTCTTCAATTTTTTTTTCTACGGAAATTTCTTTGGAAATTCCATTTACAACTTTTCGTTGTTTTTTTTTTCATATTACCTTTGGCGGAGTTTTTTTTTTTGGCAAGCCTTTGGAAATCCTAAATTTTCTTTAAGATTATTGTTGGAGTTTTCTTGGATATTTTTTTTGGAAAACTAATTCAGCAATTTCTTCGAAATTTGGTTTGATAACTCATTTGGAAGTTTCTTGACAATAATATTTGAAATTGATTAAAGTTTTTATTTTTGATAATATCTACGGCATTACTTTCGAAGTTTCACCGGCAGTCTATTAGCAAATAAGCCTAACAATTACTTTTGTAATTCTTTCAATAGTTCTTTTCGAGATTCGTTCGGTAGGTACTTTGAAAATTCTTTAGTCAATTCGTTTGTAAATTGAGGCGGCAATTTTAGAAAATTTCTCCGAGGAAATTCTGAAAACTCCCTTCCTAATTCCTCTGGTAATTTCATTTTATAATTCCTTACGGAATTCCGTGTACTGTTACTTTTGAAATTCTATGAGATACACTTTTGCGAATAAAAAAAAAACGAGCATTTACAGCGAAACGGCCGAAGGCAATCTAAAAAAAACTAACTTAAGGAATTTCCAAAAATCTAAGGAAGTTCACTAACAATTTCCTAAGAAAAATCGCAAAAATGTTTTAAGGCATACCAGTAGAAGTTTTTGGGGAATTTCTGTGAGAATGCTGGAAAAAAATCTTTTATTTTTTATTTGAATCAGTGGAATTGTTGGAGAAATCGTAAAAGAATTATTGGATAAACTAATAAAGAAATCTTTGGAAAAACTCCTGAAAGAAGTTTGGGAGGAATTTCAAAAGGCCTTTTTGAAGGAATTCCTTTAGAATTTTGAATGAAATCTTGGTAGAATTCGTGGGCTTAGTGCCCGTGCGATTACCGGCGTCAGTCGTTTAGGCGTATTGTGAGTGCCATGGAGTGATGGTTCGATTCCCGCTCCAGCCGGAGGAAACTTTTTGTCAAACGAAAAATCCTCCACTGGTCCACTGGGTGTTCCGTGTTGTCCGTTGCCTAATGTTAGTGAATGTTCAGTCTGTGCAACCTCTGGTTGAAAACGGTGTAGTGTCTTTTTTAACGCGATCCCTGGAAAGAGCCCAAAAGTAATCCTCTGTAGAACTCTTAGAGAAATTATTGAATAAATAAAACAAGGAATGCTTCATCCGATTTATGAAACAAGATCTTTGAAGATATTCCGAAAGATTTTTTTTGAAGAAATATTCAAGAAATCCTTGGAAAAAATCCCGTTGGAATTCTTGAAACGATTTCTCAATAATTGGATTGGAAGATGGATTCCTATATGAAGTCTTATACTTACATTAATCACTCTAAAGATGCTTCTAGGCATTCTTAAAGAATTCCTGAAGAAAGTGGCAAAACAGTCGTTGGAGGAGTCATTGGAGAAACTTCTGAAGAAATTATTTGATTTTATCTTATCAAATCAGGTATCTGTTGCTTTACTATATAAGCATATACGCTGCTGTTGTCATCCTACTGAAATCAAAGGAATGAAGCGCTTGTTTGTTAGAAGTGGAATGATAACAAAAATTACATAATCAATCGGTGCCGTAATCGCCCTGTTTTCGAATAAGATGAATTTGGGATTGTAAGATTACTAAGGCACGTTGACCCTACCAGGAATCCTCAGACATTTTTAAACAAATTTTCGGAGGAATTTCTGAAGACATAATAAAGAAAAATAAACTCTGGCGAAATTTATGACTGAGATGGCTTCATGGAAATTTACAATGGCTTTTCAAAAGGGTTTTCGGAAGATTTTTTTAAAGTTGCAATAGAAATTTTTAGAGGAGTTCCTAGAGGGATGCTAACGCAAATTCCTAAAAGAATCCTTGTGGAAACTCCTAGAGTAGATGAATATTTTAAAATTCGTGGGAAGATATCCAGAAGTATTTTTGGAAGAGAATCCTACAGAAATTCCTCTAAGAATTTTCTTAGGGTAACTCCTGTAGGGAGTTTTTTAAATTATTATCCGATGGACACTTTGTAAATTTCTTGGAGGATTTCTAGCATGAATCTCTCAATGAAATTTTTGAAAAACCCATTGAAGAATCCTTGCAGATTGTTTTCGATAAAAAAAAACGTTGCAGTAATTCTTGAAGGAAATTCTAAAGCAATCCTTGGAAGAAATTCTTGAGAAATCATTCAAAAGAACGGCAAGGTGAGTAATAAATGCTTGAGGAAATGCCAAGATAAACTCGTGGAGTAATGCTTGACTTCCGTGGAGAAATCAATTAAGGGATATTTAGAGGCTCTCCTGAAAGAAACCATGGAGGAATGTTGAAGAAATTCTAGAAGGACTTCTCTTCCGAATTCCGGAATTCCGATGTCATTTCTTGGAAAAATATCTGGTTCCAAAAAACCATTGGAGAATTTTTAGTAGTGGTTTTTTCTAGAATTTCTTATGAATTCTTTGATCTTATAGATAAATCCTCAGAGATATTATTGATAGAGTCCTTCGTGGACTTCCTGAACAAATGTTTCGAGAAATACTCGGTGCAAGAATCTTTTGAAGTACTCTAAAGTACTTTTGAAAACATCCTCGGAGACAACACTGTAAGAATTTCTGAAGGACTGTTCAGAGAAATACTGAATGACACCCTTGCATTTACCACTTGAACGATTCTTAAAGAGAAATTTTTATTCAAGTAAGATTTTTTTAAAGAAAACGGCAAAGAAATCTTTGAAGGAATTCCTAACGGATTACTTGATGCAATTCCATAAAAAATGTTAAAAAACTTCAACATAATTCTTGGAAAAAAAAAATACGCTTATTGATGAAATTCCGGGATGAACTTATCCTTGCAGAAATCCCCGAAAAAAATCATGAATGAATACAAAAAACAATTTTTAACCTTCCGTCAATTAGTGGGCCACCACTGCCAGCATCATGCTAATGATAAGTTCAAAAGTCGTGATTTTTTCAACGGTTTGTACAAAATACAACGGCGTGATCATTTCAGAGTTAGAAGGATAGATTTATCATTGTAAAATATATACATCTGTAATTTTCTTAGGGGGCCCACAAATTTGGTTCCGCACCTGGCCCCCAAATTCCTAGCTACGCCACTGGCTTCACCCAACACTTGGATACCGGAATAGCTGGCTCAGGGCCAATGAAGTCATGTGATGCTCCAGTGCGAGCTAACTCATCAGCCAATTCATTTCCAGCGATGGAAGAATGGCCAGGTACCCATACAAGGTGAACAGCGTTTGCTGAATTCAGCTCCTCAATTTGAGTTCGACAAGCGATAACTATCTTCGACCTGGAGTTGGCCGAAGCAAGTGCTTTAATAGCAGCCTGGCTATCTGAACAGAAGTATATTACTTTGCCCATTACGTGCTGCTGAAGTGCTGATTGCACTCCGCACATAAGAGCAAAGATTTCGGCCTGAAAAACGGTGCAGTGTCTACCAAGTGAATAAGACTGATACAGCCTTAGCTCACGAGAATAAACACCAGCACCTGCTCGACCTTCGAGAAGGGAGCCATCAGTGTAACATACGATGCCGTCTAAAATACTTCTTTCCAGATAACCAGATGTCCACTCTTCCCGGGAAGGGAATTTCGTGGAAAATGTCCTATATGGAAAATTACAAGCAATTGTAAGATCACTTGGAGCAAGGACAACTTTGTCCCAATTCACCAAAAGTGGAAACAACGAGGTGTGTGTTGAACTGCGGTTCACAGGAGTTTCCTCTAGTAAACCGAGTACCCATAGGCGGTAAGTGCAAGAAAGTGCTTCTTGTTTGAGATGAATGTGTAGTGGGGCAACATCAAAGAGAACTTCGAGCGCTGCCGTGGGAGTTGAAGAGAACGCTCCAGACATCGCCATTAAGCACATCCTTTGGAGATGGCCTGATTTTGATTGGACCGTTCTCACTTCGCCCTTTTGCCACCACACAAGACATCCATAGGCCAATATTGGCCGAACAACAGTTGTGTAGATCCATTTGATATACTTGGGTTTTAGACCCCAAGTTGTACCAAAGGTTCGCCGGCATTGCCCGAAGGCCATACAAGCTTTCTTGATTCTGAACTCAACATCCCAAGCAACACACATGTTATAATAGAGTTACGACAGCGCAAGTTTTGGTTGTATAGAAGTTTATTTTACGTAATTCTAACATTGTGTTGAAATAACGTAAAATAAACTTCTATACAACCAAAACTTGCGCTGTCGTAACTTTTATATAACATGTGTGTTACTTGGGATGAGGTGTCCAGGAAATCTTGGAATCAAGAATGACTCCAACGTACTTTACCTGTTCAGTCACATTGATTTCAGAATCAAAGAGACGTAAAGTTCGAACACCATTACGGTTTCGCCTTTCCGTGAAAAGAACAATTGATGTTTTACTCGGATTTACCGAAAGGCCATATTGGCGACAGTTATACCCTAGGCAAAGTGAAACAAAGTATTGAGATTTCATTATTGATATTATTCCTTTACATGTATTGGAAAAATAACAATAAAGTTTATCCTCACTTTACCAAGGGTACAACTTTTTTCACAGACGCTGGATCACTTTGCGGTTCTCGAGAAAGTTGTTTGGCATACAGTCACCTACAATAATACAAAAGGGTTTGATAACACAAGTTTACAAAATAAAACGAAAGTCGTGAACTTCTGTCAACGACCAAAATTTTTGAAGCACAATTTAGTGCTGATTTCGAAACCGACCTTCAAAAAAATTAAAGTAGAACAGTTTTTGAGTTTTAGCACAATATCGAGTTTTGTAACTTTTCAAAATATGTGATTTACTAAAATTCAAATATATTGCGTTTTGTTCAACCAATTTTAATTCTTTTTCCATAAATTAAAAGCTGAATATAATACCATTCGATCATCTGAATACCGGTTTTGCGTCAGATTGATGAAATTCAAGATATTGGTGAGTTTTAAGGACGATCTTCTTGAGTTTTAGCAAAATTCCCAAAATTTTTTGAAGCAATGTATTTTTTTCAATAAGAAAAAACCAACTTAAAAATTCTTTCTCGACGTTTATTTAACATATCATATGTAGGCGAGTTACAGTAAAAATTTCAGCTCAATCGGAGCATTGATTACGGAGAATGAGATGTTTGAAGTGAGCGACTTTGCTTAAAAATAGAACAAAAATCGATTTCAAATCATCAACCTTGTATGGAAAGTCGAAAAAATTTCCGCTCTACTGTAATTTTTTTCCTTCGCGTTTTCGAACTCAGGGCATGATTCTACACCAAAAATGATCATCAGCTTACCGAGTTCAAAAATGCTGTAAACTAGTGTAATTGAATGCTTACAGCGCCACCCAGCGGCAAAATTCGAAAACTTAAAATTTCTGCATACATTTGGCCAAGTTTTCCCATACAAACTTTAAGCGTTTTGAGCGCCCCCTTAGGCTTAATTGATTTTGCTCAAATTTTGAGCGTAGCTTCTGGGAGTCCAAAACAACTGATTTAGGAGGTAAGACTTGGCATTTTTCGAAATTTTTGTTTTACATATAAATAAGTGTGGGCCACCTTTTTTTTTTTTTTTCCTCCCCTGTTGGGGAAATTAAGCCACTGCGTCCACCTTACTGGAGCCCCTTTGAGACCCTCTGAAATACCCAAGTAACACACTTGTCACCGAAAAGTCACGGCGACGCAGGTTTTTGTTGCGTAGAAATCACTGCGACTTACTTCTAGTAAATACATATTTGTTAGAAGTAGGTAAGTCTCAGTAACCTCTGCGCAACAAAACCCTGCGCCACCGTGACTCTTCTGTGGCAAGTGTGTTACTTGGGTAACGTGCATAAAAAAAGGTTTTGTGTACCGGTAGTAAAAGACACCTTCCCTTTTCACGTAATGCACAAAAAGATGTATGAGCTGAATCCGCAGCATAAAAAGAGGTATTTGTGAACTTGAAAGAATCCCAGGAGAAACTTTTATTAATACCAGAAGCCTGTGGAGGGTTAGAAAGGACGGAAATCCGGAAGATATCCCCGAAAGAATCCATTATTGTCTGATGAAGAAACTATATCAAGAGTCAAGACATTAATGCATCAAATTGTTCATTACTAATCACCTAGTCTTGAATGCTTCATAGAACACTAATAAAAGTAAACACCCACTGTAACATAGCCGTAGTTAATATCTTTTGATGCAAAAACAATTCATCCCTTCTACATTGAACAATTACTTCAAGCTTTACCGATGTGCGTTGCTTGTTACTTCACACAGCAAACCGCAATGTCTTTCAACACTACTTCCCAGAGCTGACTGGACTGATTCCTAGGATCCCCCCCCCTTCTCTACATTCCCAGCAAAACCTCAATACTTTCCCCCACTACCTGCTGGCAAAGCAATGCACCAGGAAGGAAGCAATCCATAATGTTCTTCCGACAGACATCGTCGTCGTCGTCGTCGTCTTGGCCGTCATCCCGCCCCTAGAGTCAACCTAGGCGACACTGACACTCACTGGCTGTGGCCTGGCGCTAGCAATGCAATGTAAGAAGAGAGACGATCGGTTTCTTACAACTTCAGCATATCCGCCCCGACAAACCAAATCCACTCTATGCTACCCACATAGTAGGAGGTTGTGTCTCTTCTGCTGCGTTGCACGCCCGCCGTAAACTGGGGCAACCCGATAATTTGGACATACCAGGATGATAATACAGCCATACATATGTACATGTACTGTACATGACACATTCTACCGTGGCGTTACAACGTTTACATGCATTTTTGGCCAGATTTTCCAGTACAACTCAAAAATACGACCGTAAACCTCGAAGTTTTGCGGATTCGGATTCCTTGTAAAATTTGCAGTAAATTCAATATGTTGATTATTTAGTTTCCATTGCAAAAGGTGGTTCAAAATGAATGTTGGAAGCGTGACGTTACAGCGTTGTAACGTCATGCTACTAACTCCCATTTTGAACATACTTTTCCAATGAAAACTAAATGTTCAACATATCACATTTGCTGCAAATTTTACAAGGAATCTGAATCTGCAAAAATATTTAGGGTGAACGGCCGTATTTTTCAGTTATACTGTAAATCTGACCAAGAAGGCGTCAAAACTTTGTAACGTCACGGTAGAATGTGTCACATACAGTTATTTATTCAACATGCTAACAATAGTATGTCACAGTACTCGGTTTGCGGCTGCAGCTCTCCATCCTCCGCCACGCCCAATGCTCGCCAGATCACGCTTCAACTGGTCCGCCCATCGTTCTCTTAGTGGTCCACGCCTTCTTGTGCCAACCGGATCAGTGGCGAAAACCAGCTTTGCAGAGTTGTTGTCCGGATTTCTTGCAACAAGACCTGTCCACCGTGTACTTCCGCCTTTGGCCACCTTCTTGATGCCAGGTTCGTCGTAGAGTGCAGCGAGCACACCGATAGAGGACCACCGATATTGTTGGAGTTTTGTACATTGCGGGGGTGAATCTTTTTTGAACGCAAGTTCTTCTGAATCCTGTGGTAGGCAAAACTACCACTGGTGATGCGTCTTAGTTTACACTTCAAAACTTTTATCGTTGTAAGCCCTCAGTAAGCACCCTAGTAGACAAATAGTGATTCACACCTTTGGTATTACTTTTCGTTTCGTTTTGTAATCTCTTCTCAATCGGGATGGCAAAGAAAGACAAGCTCACTCATCGCTCTCCCGACGACAACGAAGACGAAGACTAAGACGACCGAGAGGATACGTACGTGAAGCTACCCTACTGATGGCGAACTGGCCGGGTCTCGGGTTGAATCAATTTTATAGAGCATGTAAAATTGATTGCCTTTTACAGTGCTTAGTACACGGCTCGTCTGGTCACAACCATGAACGAAGTAAACCTTGCTGGCGCGTCGGGGAGACCGCACCGTTGAACAAGAAGACGACAACCAAGACGACTTCGGGCTTATAATCGAAGAGTGTGCTGGTTGCAACTGGTTGGTCGTTACCTTCCCTACGTTTGTACCACCGTACCTAACAACGGAAACGTTTGTACAAGTGCGAAGGTAAGCTATTTTACACACTCTATTATCACACCCCTGCAGGTAATTATGTGTGTATTATGGCATTGTACGATGCGCTGGTAAATTGTTTCTGGAACGATTTATGGGCTGGTGCAACAGTTACTTGAGAAGCGGGTGGAAATCACCGTTTCTTGAGAATTCAAAGTATGTCCGCTATGTCTGTCTGTGGAATAGGCAAACATATAAGAGAAAACTTCGGCCAACATTATATCAGATGATTTTTTTTTTGTGGTGGTTAATACGGATAATTATGACCGCCGGTAGATGACGATTTCTAACATATATACATACATTTATTTGTTCAACATCACATTTAAGACAAGACATAATCAACATAGTACGCCACAATACTCGGTTTGTCGCTGCCGCTCTCCATCCTCGGTCGCGCCCAATGCTCGCCAGGTCACGCTCCACCTGGGCCGCCCATTGTGCTCTCTACGTTCCACGCCTTCTTGTGCCAACCGGATCAGTTGCAAACACCAGCTTTGCAGGGTTGTTGTCCGGCATTATTGCAACATGCCCTGCTCACCGTATCCTTCCGGCTTTGGCCACCTTCTGGATGCTGGGTTCGCCGTAAAGTGCAGCGAGATCGTGGTTCATCCTTCTCCGCCATACACCGTTCTCCTGCACACCGCCGAAGATCGTTCTTAGCACGCGTCGCTCGAAAACTCCGAGTGCTTGCAGGTCTGAGGTAGACGAATTACTCCACCACCGCGAAAGTATCCCCGTCTATCGTAACATTACTACCCACACGGATCCGGTCGTGTTCGGTTCCGCCTACCAGCATGTACTATGTTTTTGGGGCATTCACCACCAGGCCGACCTTTGCTGCTTCACGTTTCAGGCGGGTGTACAGCTCTGCCACCGTTCCAAATGTTCTGGCAATAATGTCCATGTCGTCCGCAAAGCACACAGATTGACCGGATTTTGTGAAAATCGTTCCCCGGCTGTTGAGCCCGGCTCGTCGCATCACCACTTCCAGAGCAATGTTGAAGAGTAGACATGAGAGTCCGTCACCTTGTCGCAGTCCCCGGCGAGAATCGAATGAACTGGATAGTTCATCCGAAACCCTTACGCAGTTTTGCACATCGTCCATCGTTGCTTTAATCAGTCTAGTCAGCTTCCCAGGAAAGCCGTTTTCGTCCATGATTCTCCATAGCTCTGCGCGGTCGATACTGTCGTATGCCGCTTTGAAGTCGATGAACAGGTGATGCGTTGGCTGCGTCGTTGATGGCTGCTTTCACTGTACTCCAGCAGTTCTCTAAAGGGGCCTCAACGAGCTCGCCCTCATCTGGCAATACGGCCTCGAGATTCTGCGCGTATGCTGGGACGACATCCGGTTATTTCAGTCGCTCTAGGTTGTACCGTGGTGGTTGCCGGTACCGTACATTATTGATGACGGAGAATTTTGGGCGCTGTTTGACCATCACCAGATAGTGGTCGGAGTCGACGTTGGCGCCACGATAGGTCCTGACGTCGATAATGTCGGAGAAGTGCCGTCCGTCAATCAGAACGTGGTCGATTTGTGATTCCGTCTGCTGTGGTGATCTCCAGGTGTAACGATAAGGGAGGCTGTGTTGGAAAAAGGTGCTACGTATGGCTATATTTTTGGAGGCGGCGAAATCAATGAGGCGTAGGCCGTTTTCGTTCTGCTGCTGGTGGGTGCTGAACTTACCAATCGTTGGTCTGAATTCCTCCTCCTGGCTTACCCGAGCGTTCAAATCTCCTATGATGATATTGACGTCGTGGCTTGGTCAGCGATCGTATCCGCGTTCGAGCTGCGCGTAAACTGCGTCATTGTCATCATCAGTACTTCCGGAGTGTGGGCTGTGCACGTTTATTATGCTGAAGTTGAAGAGTCGGCCCATAATCCTCAACCTGCACATTCTTTCGTCGATCGGCCACCGACCGATCACGCGCCTCTGCATATCACCCATCACGATGAAAGATGTTCCTAATTCGCGTGTGTTGCCGCAGTCCTGGTAGATGGTATGATTACCTCTAAACGTTCGCACCATGGATCCTGTCCAACATACCTCCTGCAGCGCTACGATGCCGAACCCGCGGTCCTTCAGTAGATCGGCGAGTATGCGCGTAGTAGATATGGGAGCACCCAATGAAGTTGAGAGATCGGCAATTCCACGTACCGAGCTTCCAATCGCATGTCCTTTTTGTTCGCTGGGGTCGTTGCCATCGGTCTCGGTTCGTATTATTCTGTTCCTGATTTTCCGCTACAATGGTTTTTTTACGGCTGGCTCGTAGGGCCTGACACCAACCCCCTACTTTCCGGAGGGCCATAGTGCACAGTTGAGCTTAGAGTCCTTCCCTGGCACTCGGACGTAGATCAGCCGCCCCTAACATGGGGATCAGACGCTGTTGTGAGCCGCTCCTCCTGGAGAACAGACGCTCAGGTTTGCCGAAGCAATTTGCCCCCCCCCTTCCCTGCCAGCCAACGACCAAAGTTCCCACCGGGGTTGGTTACCCGATCTTTCCTAAGGTTGCTCATAGTTTCCGGCCGGTACCGCGTGGAGGTAGGGATAGGAGTTGCTGGGCAGAGGCTAGTGGATCATAATGGGATCTGAATTGCGCAGCATACCCAGCCTTTACCGTGCCAGATTCCTGGAATCTGGAATCTGAAATCCCAAAAAAAAGACCTCCTGGATGGATGCCACCGTGCCGTCATCAAGTCATAAATCAGCACACTTTACCATGCTTGCGAACCCCATATTTTGAATCAAGACAAACCCACAAACAACAAAAATTCAAAGTACAGTTAGTAAACTAGCAAAACTCAAAAATTGTTTTGCCACTTTTTACAGGTACTTTCAGAAGCTGAGGTCAAAATTGAATATACTTTTCATGACCTCATGTACTCGCTAATAGGAAGTTCGTTTGTGTTTTTTTACTGGACTGAAATCTTAATAAACACGTTTTTTTTTTAAATTTCCCAAAAAGCTTTGACACGAACTCCTCTAAAATTAAATTGTCAAAACGCCGAACCAAGGCCACTAGCTAAGACAAATGAATGTATTATATTAATTCAGCTCGTGCCCTGGGAGCGAAAGGTTTAAGGATACGTACGTACTACCTATAACAGGATCGGGTACGTTCCAATCAAGGAGAGCTTACGATTTAATTTTGAAGGGATTTTCCATCTCCAGTTTCCATCACACAAAGACAAAACTCTACTCGTTACAATTTCCACTGCAGCAAAAGCGTAGCATCTTTAAGCTACGCCAAAGTAATAAGCTTTCGTGCTATAGTATTAAATCATCCTAGGATGAGGCACAGTCTTTCCACCGAAGTGTCTGGAAGTAGAACAGCTGACTGACTGCTTCAGACACTATTTCACTGATTTATTTTAAACAGGAATAAGTTTTGTAATCCAGCATACACACCCCTCTCGTTCAAGTTGCAAGAAAATGTTTAACTTTCCCAAAGCAAATGCATTCCCAGAACCCCAACGATAATCCACAATCTACTCTGCGTTGTAAAACACTCTTTAGGGATTTGTGCAGCCTCCCTTCTACACAGTTCAACCAGAAAAAAAAGAAGTCAAACACTCATAAAAGCTTGCTCTTTAGCGTGCGGAACAAGCAGAAAACACCCGAAAGCATAGCAAGTAAGACCAGCGCGAAGCAGTCAAATTAACATAAATCACATGCTCAGTTTTGTGAGGTGGCCCTCAACCCGAGCGGAGCTTGGCTGGCACTAATCCAGAAAATGAGTGCAATTGTGACCCCTTTTTGCGACCTAAGTACAACACCCTGCATCCTCGTATGGCGAGGGGTCTCATGGCACTATTTAGGGAAACGTTTTAACCATTCGTCGGCGTTGTGCGCGGTGCAGGAGAAGTGAAAGTTTTTCTTCCGCGCCAAGGATGTAATTGCACTTTAAATCTTCGGTTATAAAGCAAAGTTATGTTTGACTACTGTGGAATACTTTGGCACGGTGTTTCTTCTTCCTTCGAATAGTTACGACATAAACCGCCGTGTGAGGCAATGATGGCAATTTGCATTGTTGAATGGAAGCAGCAATGTCGTTTTAATGGTTTTCTATATAACGTCATTCGGATGGAATTGTTAGACACTTTACCACTCTGGAGATGGCTCAGTACAATTCAATTTGATTTGACGACATGACTACAAACGATTCTAGTATTGTTTGTACTGAGTGACAGTCCAGGTGTCAATCTGGATCAACCATTTCATTTCTAGCGATGGAAGAATGTCCAAGAACCCATACAAGGAGAACGGTGTTTGCTGAAATCAGCTCCTCGATTTGAGTTAGACTATCTTCAACCTAATGTTGGCCAAAGCAAGTGCTTTAATAGCAGCCTGGTTATCTGAACAGAAGTATATTACTTTGCCCATTACATGCTGCTGAAGTGCTGATTGCACTCCGTACATATAATATCAAAGATTTCGGCCTGAAAAACGGTGCAGTGTCTACCAAGTGAATAAGACTGATGCAGCCTTAGCTCACGAGAATGAACACCAGCACTTGCGCGACCTTCGAGAAGAGAGCCATCAGTATAACATACGATGCCGTCTGAAATACTTCTTTCCAAACATCCAAATGTCCACTCTTCCCGGGAAGGGAAATTCGTGGAAAATGTCCTGTATGGAAAATTACAAGCGATTGTAAGATCACTTGGAGCAAGGACACTTTGTCCCAATTCACCAAAAGTGGAAGCAACGAGGTGTGTGTTAAACTACGATTCACAGGAGTTTCCATCAGTAAACCGAGTATCCAAAGGCGGTAAGTGCAAGAAAGTGCTACTTGTTTGAGATGAATGTGTAGTGGGACAATATCAAAAAAAAAACTTCGACCGCTGCCATGGGAGTTGAAGAGACCGTTCGTCATCATTTCGCCCTTTATCCACCAGACAAGACATAAATAGGCCAACATTGGTCAAACAGCAGTTGTCTAAATCCTTTTGAAGTATTAGGGACTTAGACATCAAGTTGTACCAAAGGTTCGCCGGCATTGCCCGAAGGCCATACAAGCTTTCTTGATTCTGAACTCAATGTGAGGTGTCTAGGAAAGCGTTGAATCAAGAATAACTCCAGCATAATTTACCCGTTTTGTTACATCAAATTCAGAATTAAAGAGACGCAAAGGTCGAACTGCACTACGGTTTCGATTTTCCGTATAAAGAATAAAAGATGTTCTACTCGGATTTACCGAAAGGTTATATTGGCGACACCAGCCTCAACTACCTGAAGAGCGAAAAAGGGTGCTGATGCACATACCGACTAACAATACTAGGTAGTCGTCGGCAAAACCATCCCAAGCAACCAAAAGTTCGGATTCCACTTGAAGAACGAACTCAGAAGTTCAAATTTGGTTCAATTTCGGTTTCGTTGAACTTGATTCTCCAAAAATTTATAAGTGTATTGTTTATGAACTTGGAAGTACATATACGAGCTTTTGACGTCAAAACGACATTGAAGCTTTTCTTCAAAACGACATTGAAGTCGAAAAAAGGATCAGAAAAAAACTTACTTTGAACTTTATGGCAGAGTTCAATCAAATTTTAACCGAACTCATGTTGAACGTTTGCGTGCTACTAAAGTTCAAATACAGTTCAAATCGACACATACCAACAACTTGAAATGTTCAGCTCCGAACTTGTTTTAAACTTACTACTCAAAGTTCTGATAAATATTAACCGTACCAAAAGTGAACTTTACATGAACTTCGGAGACATGAAGTTCGGATAAATATTAACCGTGCCAAAAGTGAACTTCACATGAACTTCGGAGACAGCGGAGCTCGGGAGAAGTTCACATTCAATTATATCACTCGGCAATCGAGCTCAGCAGCCACAGCTAGTGTTAATTTTACAAGTACACTTTGTTTCACTATTATATTTCAACGTACTTATTTGAAATCCACGCAAAGAATCCGTATTGTGTGGCTCAAAGGCTGCCCTCTCAGCGAGCAACTGCTCCACCCAGTGTTCCGCCGGAGTTTTTTCAGCTACGGCGAAAGTCTTCCAGTTTTGCCTGATGTTTTCCATCCCGTCTCACTTGTCGCGCCAGCGCACCGGTGTTCGACGCGATCGTAGTCACTGAAAACTTATAATCTTTTCAGAATTACCGACACTGGCACTAATTTATTGCTTTGTACTTGCCTAAACTGTGGACCAGAACAAACTGAAAATGTCAAACTGTGTAAGTTCCCAAAAAGTTCCATGTAAACTTCTTCCGAACTTTCGTCTTCAAAAAGTTTGTCTCGCAGAGTATTTCAAGTTCAGAGAAAGCTCACACGCGAACCTGATTAAGCACTAATAAATGATATCAGCAAATTGAGTAAAATCCCTCAGTGCTTAACAATCCAAACATGGAGTAGTGGTAAGGCGTCGGCTTTCAACGAAGAGAACCCGAGTTCAAGTCTCAGTAAGTAAAAACAAACATCAAAAATGTATTTCAAGATATTAGTGAATAAGGATTCCACACATGCTAATGTCTCTCAAACAAAAATTACTTTTTGAGGACTAAGCGCCTTTTTTTCATTTCACGGAAGCTTGTTTTTAAGCTGAATAGCGTTCCTTTCAGCGGCACAAGTGTACTTTTTATGAACTGGAGTTCAGTTAACTACCGTAATCCGGGGTATCATTGATCAGCGGGGTAACATTGATCGGCTTGACCCACCTCATGAAATGTTCAAACAAGCATTTTACATTGAATCAGTTTCTACTATGGAATGGTATATCGTAATCTGCTATCATTTAGTTATTAAATGACATGCAATTTATGAAAATTGAATTTCATAAACATTGAATTGAATCGATTTTTCCATAACTGTGTTTCGTAACGCAATGAGATACATTGTCAAACATTCATGCTTGGCGTGAATACTAGATACAATATGAGGTTCAAAATCACTGTATTATTTCAATATGATATCCTAGAGTTGGATTTAATAAACGAAACTTTGATGAAAATGCTATTTTTCAGTAAAATATACGATTTACTAAAAGTCGATTGATCAAGGCGACGATGGATCGAGTGATGTACGTAGTTCGAGTATCAGGAACATTCTCGAACCCTTTCGAATCTCGCAGAGGGTTACGGTAAAGTGGTGGTCTTTCGTGCTTGCTGTTTAACATTGCCTTAGAATGTGTATGTAATAAGAAGAGCGGAAATCAACACGAGTGGAACGATTTTCACGAAGTTCTGCTTGGTTTCGCTGATGATATTGATATTAACCTTGCGTAACTCGCGCGGTTGACTACCTGCGTCAGCACCGCACTAATGCTGAGTACGAAAAGCGAGATTTTTTCAACGTGTTGTACAAAATACAACAGCGATGATGTTTTGAAGACAAAGTACATGATTGCAAAGGGTAATAAACGAAACTTTGATGAAAATGCTATTTTTCAGTAAAATATACGATTTACTAAAAGTCGACTATCAATTCCTTAAGCCATTGCCTACCTTTAGGCGTTATTCGTGGTTTAGAGGATTTTAATCCTTAAATAACTTAAAAAGAACATCATTTGTAAGAATTTGGACAACATATTCGAAATCAGCGACCCCGAATTTAGTAAGTAAGGGTATTTTCAACACAAATGAACATTGATCACTGACATGATCAATGTTACCCCAAATCAACAAAATTAAAAATTAGATTAAAAACCCGGATTAATCCACCTAGTGGTGATAGTGCCTTTCTCGTCGAATATGTACTCATGATCTTTATGTCGACATTAGCCGATCCTGAGAACACTTATACGCTTAATACGACCTTCTTATGGACCAAATTGTGCACAGTAATTTTAGATTGGGAGATTGGAAAACTATATTCAGTGTTGATGCGATCAAATTATAATTTTCCCATAACACGTTGATCCATCCTACTTTATATTAACACCACAGGAATTTGAAATGGTGTGATTTGATGAGATTGCTTTGGTCACAATTTTATTTTCTTGCAAATATGAAGACTTTGACCATTTCTTCACTTTTAAACTTACCCACCGTTTATTAGGCTTTTAAAAAAGTCAAGATTTGATTTATCGCTAACATTGGTTTTGTTCACTTTCATAATTCCACTAACTGATGTACCGCATGCATGGGTTTGGTTCAATTCCACGTTTGATCATTTCCGGCGGATACCTGGAACCGATTCCATGACACTACTGGTTGTCCCAAATATTGTCTGTTATTTTCTTGTCAACTGGTTATCAGGCTGGCTTAAAAGCCGCAAATTGATGTGTTCAATGGTGAGCATCCATTAAGTATGTCACGCTGAAATTGGGAATTGTCGTAGCTCCCCCTCCCCCTTTCTTACAGAATTTTCTTATACTTAATACATTGCTTGTCACACTTTAACAACCCCGTCTCCCCCAAGAATCGTGACGTACTTAATGGATGGCCTCATGCACGATTTTGGTTTACGTCTATATTTTACCATTTCCAGCGGGGCACTCGTTACCTGTTCTTCAACACTACCGGTTCTCCCAAATGTGCGTCTGAGACTTCCCAAACAACCAGTGATCGTATACGGTGTTGTATAAGATGTTAAAGGTTTTTCTGATTACAAATGTGATAATTACACATGTTTCCTTAAATTTTATTGGCACACGTTGTTCGGAGAAGTTGTAGCAAACAGGTATAGCTTTCAATTTCGGCCGAAAGCATTAAGTTTTGACAAGTTTTAGGGTAGTTATGATTTTTTTGAAGTTCAAAAATAGTTGAAAAACACAAAATTGATTTGATGCACCTTTTAATTTCAATGGATTTGGCTGAAATTTTGATCAGTTACTTCTTTTAGGATGCCAATCAAAATATGGGGGTGGACTTGAGAATCAGAAAACATTTTTGAAAAGGTGGACAGGCCTAACACAGGTTCGGGTCACTTTTATGTTTGACCACTTATGACGAGACATCCAAAATCGATTCCCGGACAGGACCTGTTGTCCCAAATTTGGTCTTAGACTTTTTTTTTTTGTTGCTAACCATTCATCAGGTTACCGAATAAATTATTTGACATGTCACATGTATTGATTCTCTTTTACATATGATATTTCCGGCGGGACAGACGGAATCGGTTCCGTAGTGCACTGATTGGTCTGAGACTTTTGTCTTGTCGACTGTTTATCATGTAACTTAAAAGCCTTGATTTGTGGTGTCGCATGCATGGGTTTGGTTCACTTTCAGATTTAGCCACTTCCGTCGGGTTCCGGAAAACTATCGATAGTCTCTAATACAGGGTGTGAGGTTCGTGAGTGCAAACCTTTATTTTCTTGTACCGCGCATCGGCGGCGTTGTCCTTATAATTCATACGCACAGCTGCTGTGGTTCGGCAGGTGATCAAGACTGTGTGCGTGGTGCAAAACGATATATTGACTGGTGTGCTGAATGATACACAGCGCGGCCTTTGTAATGTTTTCAAACGCGTATTTGCACGAAATGCCACGCGGCAAGTCCTCTTGGAAAGGAACAGCCGCACATGAGGAAACGCCGCAATTTTATCTCCCATAAGAATGAAGTAAAAGGGGAGCAAAAAAAACGCGGCTGTTCCTTTCCTCAGGGATTTGCCGCGTGTACTTTTGGGCAAATGTGCTAATATCAGCGTACGCTAGCTCCAGTGGCACAGTGTGCAAAAAAGTGCTTACCTTTACAGTTGCAAATTCATGATCTGAAATACGATGTTGAATTCGGAATAACAAGAACACGAGAGGAGACGTTTGAAGTCAAAGAACGAGTTGTAGAACGGAACAGAGGCCTCGAATTTTCCTAAAATAAATATCAAATTTATTACGCATTTTAAAAGATAATTTACAAAAACAAATAAAAATCAATACATTCGAGCTTATTTGCTTTAGAAAACTAAGTTATTTAACTTAACCAATAGATTGAAAGATCTTTTAAGTAGACAATTTAATAAACTTTCGAATGACGGTTACAAAGCTGCGATTAGTTTAACTATTTTCAAGTTGTAGCCAGTATGAGGCAAGCAAAGTAAAAAACATGTAAAATTCTATTACTACGTAACGGTTGAGATTTGACCGTATTGGTACACATTCATTTTTCACCATTTATGATCCTCTATCACTTTTTAAAAAGTTTGCATTCACGAACCTAACACCCTGCATAGTCTGAACCTATTTGCTTGCTAACGTTCATTAGGTTATCAAAAAAGCCGCGCTTTGCTGTGTCGCATGCATGGGTTTGGTTCACTTTTATATTTAGCCACTTCCGTCGGGACCCCCACGAACCGGTTCCGGAACACTACCAGTTAAGATATGTTCTGATACTGTTTTCCTGCTAATCATTCATCAGGTTATCGGAAATGCCGCTGTTTGATGTGTCGCATGCATGGGTTGGTTCTCTTTTATATTTGGCCACTTCCGGCGGGACATCCGGAACCAGTTCCGGAACACTACCGGTTCAGATATGGTCTGATTGATACTATTTTCCTGCTAACCGTTCATCAGGTTAACGAAAATGCCGCTGTTTGATGTGCCGCATGAATGAGTTATATTAAATTTTATATTTGGCCACTTCCGGCAGGACATCCAGAACCGGTTCCGAAACACTACCAGTTCAGATATGGTCTGATGTTGTTTTCCTGCTAACCGTTTACCAGGTTATCAAAAATGCAGTCGATTGATGTGTCGCATGCATTGGTTTGGTTCTCTTTTATATTTGGCCATTTCCGGCGGGACATCCGGAACCGGTTCCGGAACACTACCGGTTCAGATATGGTCTGATACCATTTTCCTGCTAACCGTTGATCAGGTTACCCAAAATGCCGCTGTTTGATGAGTCGCATGAATGAGTTATGTTCAATTTTATATTTGGCCACTTCCGGCGGGACATCCGGAACCGGTTCCGGAACACTACTGGTTCTGATGTGCTCTGAGACTATTTTCCTGCTTACCATTCATCAGGTTATCGGAAATGTCGTGGTTTGATGTGTCGCATGCATGGGTTTGTTGCATTTTTATGTCTGGCCCCTCCCAGGGGTACCGGTCCGGAACACCTAAATGGCCATAACTCCGGAACGGCTGGACCGATCCGAACCATTTTCAATAGGAAACAATGGGACCAGATTCCCCGTCGAATGAACCATCGGTCGTTAAAATCGGTTGAGGTTTAGTTCAAAAAAGTGACGTGAGTTTTTTTGTCCACATACATACACACATACACACACACATACACACATACATACACACACACAGACATCACCTCAATTCGTCGAGCTGAGTTGATTGGTATATGTGACTCAACTCTCCGGGCCTCCTATCAAAAAGTCATTTTTGGAGTGAACATATAGCCTTTCCAGTACACTTAGTGTACGAGAAAGGCAAAAACCTATTTAAACATGTTTTAAAGTTTTACAATACTTTTTCGAGTAGCTTAACACATACTCAGAGGGCCAGTACTTGTTTTAAAAATATAAAACATGTAACGTTTGCTTTAACAAGAGAATTATTCAAGAAAGACAGATAATTCTGATCAATGGTACCCCGGATTACGGTACTTAAAAAGTGAGCTGTATAGATCGCTATTCATCTTCCTTCGAATAGGTGATTAAGCCCAAACTTGCTGTTTTATCCGAACTTTTGGTTGCTTGGGATAAGTAGGAAAATCGCTGCTAATGAGTTACCTCAATAGCGTATCTGCTACGGAATTCCACGAAAGTGGTCATAAGACTCCCCCTTGGGGGCATCTACAAACACTCATTTCCTAATCCCTGCTAGGCGCAATGTCGAGAAGAGATATCTGTTTTTGAGCATTTGATGGATCCAATTGGAAATCATTGGAGATATACCATGACTCCGTGCAGCTTCCATTATGGCATCGAAAGGCTCGTTGTCAAAGGCACCCTCGATATCTAAACACGATTGCTTTTCAGTGATTGCTGTCTCGATATCGTAAACAACCTTGTGTAAAAGAGTCACAATGGACTTACCAGATTGGTAGGCATGTTGGTTCACATGAAGAGGCACGTTGGCCAGATGAACATCACGGATGTGATGATTCACAATGCGTTCTAAGCATTTCAGAAGAAAGGAGGTCAAACTGACAGGTCTGAAACTCTTTGCTTCTTCATACGACGCACGACCCACAGTAATATCCCGCCAGGATTTGGGAATGTACCCTGTAGCAAAACTGCAAACAAGTATTTTTTTCAAAACATGTTTGAAACGATCAAATCCCTTCTGAAGCAAAATAGGATAAATCCCATCTGTCCCAGGAGATTTGAAAGGAGCAAAGCTATTAAGTGCCCACTCAATCGATTCTTTAGTTACAATACTCCGAGCCTAAGCCAGGGAATCGTAACTGCAAGAAAAGACATCAGATTCATCCGAAGATGTAAAATCCACACATCCAGTGAAGTGTATGCTGAATAAGCATTCCAGAACATCCTCATCAGAGGAAGTCAGATCGCCATTTGGCAAACGAAATTCGTTCACTCGGAAATCCTTAGATTTTGCAAGGATTTCATTTAACCGACTGACTTCATTCAAACTGGAAACATTTGTACAAACGTTTTTTTTTTCAGCCGGATAGTTCAGCAGACCGATGAGCTTTCCTGTAGGCCTTGCGAGCCGATCTGAAAGCCTCCGATCCAGCCGAACGTCGTCTGTTCCAACTCTTTCTACATTGTTTCCTTGAGTTTCGCCAGATCAGAGTTCCACCAAGGGGTTCCTCTTGTGGTCTTCACAGACCGCAGGGGGCAAGCTTCTTCAAAAGCTTCCATGATGAAGGCCGTTGTAGTATCAACGGCATCATCTAAATCACTTGGAGTGTCAATGGATGGTGAGTATCCATGAAATTTGGCTGCAACCAAATCGGTAAAGAGATCCCAGTTGGTTGACCGGGGATTCCTGAAACGCAAAGTTTGCGAAGTAACATTCACATGTTCAAACAAGAAGTAGCGATGGTCGGATAAAGATTCTTCATCTGACACATGAAAATTGGTCAGCTCGTGACTAATTCTGCTAGAGCAAAGCGGTATGTCTAACACTTCCTCTCTAGCAGATAACATGAATGTTGGGCGGTTGCCTATGTTAAGTAATGCATGATCTGTACTACTTAAGTATTCCATCAAACTGGAGCCTTTCAAGTTAATGTCTGAGCTGCCCCAGATGATATGGTGAGCATTACTTAGTAACACTACCAACAATTAGCGGAAGGCCTTTTGAAGTACAGTATGCGATGACATGTATGAAAGCATCCGTAGGGGATGGTTCATCATGCGCTGAATAAACCGAACAATAGACATATTTCCTGTTGCGGTTTCCAACAGATACATCAATTGTGGTAGCACATACATCTCTCTGGTGGTTAGTTCAGATATGAGTGTAGCAACTATTGCGTTGTTGACAAGCACACAGGCTCGAGGCATGACACGCGAGTTTGCCATTTCATGTTTACTGAAAGTAGCAAACACTGGGTTCACAAGGTTTCCTAGATAGAAATTCCCCTTACGGAAGTAAGGTTCTTGGACCAAGGCCACTTGGGCTGAACCATTTTGCATAAGTCTGCAAAGATTGATTGTTGCTGTTCTTTTATGCTGAAAATTGATCTGAGCTATCCTAACCGTAGCCATTACCCAAACTAGCCAAGATTAAACTCTTCGCAATAAGAGCACAACAAAGAATAGCAGCAACAACACCAAATCGGTATCGATTGGAAAACGCCAAAGGCGAAGATACACAGAATACACTGTGTAAATCGCATAATGCAAAACCATATAGGTGAAAATTTAAACTAATTAACAACATCTTCATTATCCCGCCCTTATTTAGCCTCAAATGAGACTAAAGAAGGGCAGCCTATTGTCTCGGAGAAACACAAGGTCCACTGCATCATTGCTCCGGTTAGCGCAGTAAGGGCAACATACTGTGGAGGGCGCCATGGTACTCCACAGGCTCCGTTTGCGATTAGGTTTTTATTAAACCCCCCTAGCCATCCATTCCTAGGCACGGTAAGCATGAAGCCGCATCACACCATGAATTAGGGGTCGCCTGTTGGTGGACTCTTACCACCGGAACAGGCGGTCCGTAGTGTTATTCTTAGCCAATTGAGACAACCGCTATCGACACTACACAGATATCTAGGCTGATCGGGAAAAGAAGTTAATATTGATGGTCAACTTCATACGGGCTCGAAAAGCCTCTTCTAGGAGATCTAGGAGTACGTGCACAGGACGAAAAATTTCCAGCCCCTAACCTCCAAGAGATTGAGGGGGAGGTTGGCCGGTTGAAAAACAACAAAGCTGCTGGAGCAGATCAACTACCAAGCGAGCTTCTAAAATACGGTGTAGAAGCACTGGTGAGAGCGCTATACTGGGTCATTACCAGGATTTGGGAATAGGAAGTATTACCGGAGGAATGGATGGAAGGTATCGTGTGCCTCATATACAAAAAGGGCGACAAGATGGATTGCGGGAAAATACCGCGCGATCACACTACTGAGCGCTGCCTACAAGATACTCTCTCAAATTCAATGCCACTGTCTATCACCGATTGCAAGAGGGTTCTTGGGGCAATATCAGGCTGGATTCATAGGCGAACGCGCTACAAATGACCAGATGTTCGCCATCCGCCAATTGTTGCAGAAATGCCGCGACTACAACGTGCCCACAAATGACTTGTTAATCGATTTTAACCCTAAAAGTGATACCTGGGGTCCATTGGACCCCAGGCGCCTTTCAGAGCTCGTCTTTGATGGAACACACTCAGCGAGGTGACGAAACTGAGGCCGTGAAGGTATCCCTTTTAGAGTTAAATCGGCGTATGGTACAATCGATCGAAAATAGCTATGGCATATTGTGCACGAATATGGATTTCCGGAAAAACTGATACGATTGATCAAGGCGACGATGGATCGAGTGATGTACGTAGTTCGAGTATCAGGAACATTCTCGAACCCTTTCGAATCTCGCAGAGGGTTACGGTAAAGTGGTGGTCTTTCGTGCTTGCTGTTTAACATTGCCTTAGAATGTGTATGTAATAAGAAGAGCGGAAATCAACACGAGTGGAACGATTTTCACGAAGTTCTGCTTGGTTTCGCTGATGATATTGATATTAACCTTGCGTAACTCGCGCGGTTGACTACCTGCGTCAGCACCGCACTAATGCTGAGTACGAAAAGCGAGATTTTTTCAACGTGTTGTACAAAATACAACAGCGATGATGTTTTGAAGACAATGTACATGATTGCAAAGGGTTCCAGGGAGGAATCACCGTGCACACCACTCCGAATTTCCATCGACGGTGATGAAATCGAGGTGGTTCAAGAATTCATGTACTTGGGCTCACTGGTGACCGCCAACAACGACAGCAGAGAAATTCAGATACGCATTGTGGCAGAAGGACTCCGCAGAACTCTACGATCGAATGAAGATCGCCGTAACACGAAATTAACTATCTACAAACAGAGCCGTAGCGTGCGATTGGCCAGGTTGGCCCACGCCAAGGGCGCCAACCTCAGAGGGGCGCCGAAAAGGGTCAAGGCTAGAAGGAAACAGGATAAGGCTATTGTTTTCTTGAAAGTTATCAATATTTCATTACTTATAATATGAAAGATTGATCATGTGTATTTACGTTCTCCTAAATTCTAAAAAAAAAACAGATTTCTCTACATTGTTTCGAATACATACCGTGATGTTAGCTGGCATTTTATCTACTATTTAAATTTGAGAAATTGTTTTTTTAATGAACAAAGCGAAACCTATGTGCTTTAGAAATTCTAGTGCAAGTTTGTTTCTCAAAATTCCTAAACATTCCCACTGGCGAATGTCTTGAGGTTACTTCCGATGATTTTCTTTGCATTCATTGAATATTTTACAGTTTCGACAAGAAGTATTTCAAATGGAAAGTATTCAGATGATGCTCTTTCAGTTCTTACCATTGTTATTTACTGTAAATGTTTATTTGGATATCAACTCTTGAAAATCTAGCAGAAACCATTCAAGTCTTATAGTTTCTTTCATTTCCTCAAAACAAATTTAATACATAAGAAATTACTTCAAAAATTTCACAAAGTATTTCTTCGGAATTTCTTTCTGGGTTTGTTTCAGAAAATATTTTAAAATCTTTAAAAGAGATTTCAGAGAATAGCTCCAGAGATTTTTACGGAAAATCTCTCGATGATTCTTTCAGAAAAAAAAATCAATTCAAAATTCCTTCTGGAGATTCCTCTCAAATTTTTTCGAAGGACTATTTTGGGAATTCCTCCAGAAAGACTTTCAGGAAGTTATCTAGGAATTTATTCAGAAAGGATTCCTCCGAATATTTCTCCCGATAGTTTTATTAGATAAACTTCCATGGTTTCCTTTGAAAATGTCTGCAAATATTCTTTCAAAAAGTATTTCAGGGATAAATTTGTGAATTTTCTTCAAGGATATCTTCAGAACCACCTTCAATGATTTCTTCAAAAAATCCGCAAGGGATTGTTATTTCTATTTCTTAATACTTGTATTCCTTTAGAGATTCCTTATGAAACTTTTACAGAAAATCCAGCAAAAATTCTTCCAAGTATTATTTTAGAAATTCTTCCAGTGTTTCTTTACAAATTCTTCCAGGAATTCCTTCAGGCATTTCATAATGAACTGCTCCATGGTTTCCTGAAAGAATTACTAAATTAGTTCCATTGGAAATTCTTGCTAAAATGTCTCCCGAATTCTCATCAGGTATATTACTCCGGATATTCCTGCAGGAATTCGTCCAGAGATTCTTGCATAATTTCGTTTCAGCAGGAATTCTTACAGAGGTGCCAACAAAAACTCATATATAGATTTCTTAAGAAATCCCTCCTGAATGTCCATGTTTCATCTTATAATTGGGTTTTTAAATTAAGAAAAATGTGTGGGATGCAAACTATTCGTTGCATACCACCCTGGAAAACAACAGGATTCGACAGAGAGAGAAAGAGAGACGACGATGAGCACGACGAGCCAACGGGCTGTCAGTTATCAACAAGAAACAGAAGAACGTGCGCGATAATTATAATCGAAATAAAACGTTAGATTATTAGTAGTAAAAAGTCTTATACTTTATTTCAACGGTTCGAATCACCACATTGGTGACCCGCGACGTCGCGAACTATCGAGTTCAGCCGTGAAAACCGATCCAGCTACGAGAATTCTCTCTCGGAAAAAAGTTGACAATCTAACCTAAAAAATCATGGCCCAGCCGGATAATGCCAACAATCCAGCAGCTGCTCAAACTGCACTGGTTGGTGTGAAGCTCCCGGACTTCTGGAAAACTGATCCGGTTATGTGGTTTGCCCAGGCGGAATCGCAGTTCGCGCTGGCAAAAATCACCACAGACGAAACAAAATTCCATCACATCGTTGCTAAGGTAGACCAAACGGTAATATGCCACATTGCCGATTTGGTTACTACTCCGCCAGCCACGAACAAGTACGACGCCGTAAAAAAGCGACTGATTGACCGTTTTGCCTTGTCTCCGGAAAACCGCTTGGAACGTTTACTTGGGATGCATGACCTCTATTTCAACGGTTCGAATCACCACAAATGTATTGACTTTTTGATTTTATACGAAAGAGCACATTTTTCTGAACTACTATGATTTTTTTCAGATTTTTAGAACTTCGTTTTGGAACCTAAAACCGATTTCGAAGAGATTTTTAGAAATCACCTTTTGACAGCTGGCCTACTGCTTGACAGCTCCACCCAGTACAAAATGCGATGAGGAGTGATTCGACAAATCGCTCCCATACAAACTTCAAACTGATTTTTAAATAGGTTCCCGGGCACCAAAATTCATGAAAATTTGGATTTTGACTCAGTTTTGCATGCAGATTCAGAATATGGAATTATCTCAACACCGCTAAAGAAGCCAATTACTGAAAATATTCTTACTGATCTTCTGGGAAATATGTTGATCAAACTTCAGAAGAACCCAAGCAACACACTTGGACGTTAATAAGTTCCTATAATTTAAATGCAACTACATTGAATGTTATGCCCTTTGTACCAATCGTCTTATTAACGACTAAATTGCAACGAAAAAAGCGCAAGAGGTGGAGCCAATATAAAACATCCATTCGTGTTTTATACGGTTTTAATTCGCAATCGATTTGCAACCGAGATACAACTCATGATCGACTTACAAATTGTGACCGATTCGACAACTAGTCAGCTAGTCATCACATTCGTCACTGCCAGTGACTATTTGCCAACAGTTTCATCAATGTGATTAATAATTGTGTGGGTAAAATTTGCCGCAAAAAAAGGCTGAACGAGAACGTCAATTTTTATGCCGCTTCTGATTTATTGGTAAATCATGCATTCTGACTCAGTATTTCCAACGCGCCTCAGTCTACTTATCATTTTGCGAGTGAAAATTTAGACATTTGTAGTAAAAATGTACGCGCCATATTGCTTTGACTGAGTTCATTTCAGCAGCTTATTTAATGCACCCGTAAAATGCTGAAAATTAGTTAAGAATTTTTACTTGTTAAATCATATCTAGGGCAACATTGCTTCACACGGTAGGACATAAACAACCAAAAAAACACTTGGACATTTACTTTTCGCCGACATTCAAGGGGATATCCATTTATAACGTAAAGGAATTTGATCATTTTTTGAACCTCCCCTCCCCTATTTTATTATTTTTTTTTGTAGGAAACCCCAAATATTTTAGAAAGGAGCATAAGATTTCTCAATCCCCCTCTCACCATATACTATTACTTAATTTATGGATAGCCCCCAAATACCTAATGACTATTTCTAAATTTATCTAAGTATTCTGCTAGCAACTGTGGAAGTGCTTGTAGAAATCCTGTTTCATTGTAATGATCAAAACAAGATGATAAAACTTCCGTGCCATATATTTAAAAACGGAATACTGTGTTTGACATTTTGCCTGATTAGGGGTCAAAGTTGGTTCGAAAAAATGTCAAAATTTAAGCTAACGGAATGCTGCATCTTTTCGCCAGATATTTTTAGGAAGCTTCGGAACACCACTATCTAGTCCGACTGTAACATGTATTCAAACCCTTCCAGAGCACAGTGGTTCCAGCCCCATATGAGGGCGGTCATAAATATAATATTCTCGAGTTTCATGAAGAAACCGCTAAATTTGATACATATTTGCACTCGAAATACGTTTTTGCTTTGTTTATAAAAAATGGGCTCAATCGAGTTTTTGGCTTTATGGAGCCGAAATTCATCATTTTGCAGTTTTGGTTACCAACTGATTTGGATATACTAATATTAGTTTAGGCGATCCACGGTAGTCAAAACTGCTAAACAATAGTGAAACACACGTAATGTAATGAATAAAGAGAACAAAAACTGTTCCCTGCAATGCAATGCGGGAGTTATTTGTTAGTTTTTGAGTAAATTGAAGTTACGACACTTAAATGACTACCACGAATCTGGTCGCAAACGGTCGCAGCTAAATTCGCCAGAAAATCATTGTTTAAGATTCTAGGGAAGTTTTATAGAAGAACGTCCGAAGGGGTCGGAAGGGGAAACATTTTTTCCGGCTTGTTGAAAATTTTCAGTTTTTTATACTTTGTAGAAAAAGCATTTAATTCAGTCACACTTATTGAAATAAAATGAGAAAGAATGGTATCTAAATTTGTGATAAACATCGATTTTAACTATGTAAGAGTCGAACACAATCAACCAAATACATGTCGAATGGATGAGACTTTTTAATAGAGTGATGAATGCATAGCATTGAAATTAGAAAATTTCAAATAAAATATCTACTCAAGAACATCTACTTTTATGAGCTCTGCGGAAAAGTTTCGGCATACATTTGATAAAAGTAATGATTGACCCTAGTTATTAAAGCATTAAACTTTATGTTACCGCAATGATATCACAGTTTTATTGAGTTCAATTTTTTTGATTAATGACCTATGACGGAACCACTGTGCAGAGGTGCCAGTCCTTCAGTACTACGTGAATAATGCAGAATTTAACAACAAATGAAGCATTTACCAGTGCTTGCATATTCTTCTTGGTTTGAAGAAGGAATGGTATAATGTATGAATTCTTTATTGAGCAATTTACTGATGTTTATGATGTTATTTCAATTTAATTCCTAGTATTTTAATTATTTGATTATTGTTATTGTGCTTGTGTATTGTGATTACTTATGGTAGGATTTTTTCCTGTTAATGTCAATGTTAGGAGCTTTTTTATTATTTTTATTACTTTTTCATTAAAAAATATTGTGAGATGAAACATATAAATAAACATAAACAATATGGAGCAACTATGGTATAATAATGAATCAATTCAGGCCAAACATATCTAAAGGTCCTATCTGCAGAAGAGTGACTCTGTTTGGTTTCCCTCTCTTTTGGTAATATCTCAACTGTTTATGTGAATTATGATTATCTCCTTGCATAGAACGATGGTCAAAACAATCGTCTTTTGATTTGTACTGCAAAAGTAGTTGAAAAGTGTACCATTACATTGCAATAATTGAAAGAGAAAGTGAATGAAGAGAGCCTCTCAAATGCAGATAGGACCTATTGAAATGTTTGGCCTGAATTGTTTAAATATGAAAATCAACTTGCATTTATTTTAGCTCCAATTAATTTTTTAATCACTTTAACTTAATAAAATTATAGAATATGTTGAAAAATTTGTGAAGAAAATGATACATTTTATTTGTACATGACTTGAATTTTTTGGAAACATTTAAGTTTTTATAGTGCATTTCATTATTTTTAATATTTCAAAAACCTTTTGTCGCATATTTTGCATCTTTCATTCCTTTCTTTCAAAATTTTTCGTTATGTTATGTTCTGAATTAGTTCCAAGTAATAATGTTTATAACAATCAGTATCAATGTTTTGGTTGTTTTGGTTTGTAAACGGTCGTAACTAAGATTAATTGAAACAATCAGATTATACCTCAGTTACAAATTGGTTTCGCAAGTTTCAACTAACGATGATGTTTATTTACATTGCGCTAGTTGTTATAAATATGTTATAACACAGTTTGGCTTTAAAAAAAGTTTTTTAACATCCGTTGTTTCATGAAAACTCAGTTGCAACATGTTTGCAACGATGATAATTTCTATATTAGTTGCAGGTGCTACTTGGGAAACCTTTGGAAAAGTAATTGGAAAATTCTGGTAAAACCAATTGAACTTATCTCCGAAAAAGGGTAAAACAAATCGTTTGTCGATTCCTAAAAATCCCTGAAACTCAATTAAGTTTTTTGACACCAAATTAAGTTGAACGTTAAATTCAAAAAAGAAAAAACTCAAGAGTTGAAAAAAATGAATAATTTCAAACTTTTACATATTTACAATGTCCAATTGTCGTGGGGCGCTAATTGTGATGCTTGCCAAGGGCGCCATGGGGCCACGCTACGGCTCTGTCTACAAAACGCTGATCAGACCGGCAATCCTCTATGGGCACGAAGCATGAACTCTACGTGTAGAGGACCAACGCGCCCTTGGAGTTTTCGAACGGAAGGTCTTGCGTACCATCTACGGCGGAGTGCAGATGGAAGACGGGACTTGGAGAAGGCGAGTGAACCATGAGCTGCATCAGCTGCTGAGAGAACCAACCATCGTCCACACTGCGAAAATTGGGAGGCTACGGTGGACGGGTCACCTCATCAGGATGTTGGATAGCAATCCGACAAAATGGGTCTTATCTGAGAGTCATCCGACCTGTACAAGAATACGTGGTGCGCAGCGAGCTAGGTGGATCGTCCAAGTGGAGGACGATTTGCGGACCCTTTGCAGAGTGCGGAACTGGAGACGCACAGCCATGGACCGAGTAGAATGGAGACGGCTCCTACGTATAGCAGAGGACACTCAGGCCTTAGTCTGACCGGTAAGGTAAGGTAATCATGTTTACATACTCTGTAGAGATGGGTGAAGACGAGTCTCTGGAGCTAGCCAACGTCATGATCTATAGTTGCGCAAACATCGACTCTGGGCCACAACCAGGTGACAGTCAATCTGCGTCTAAAACTGGTGAAATGTCGCGAACCGAAATATTTGCAGGGTTAAGGATGGGAGCTTCGAGGAACGTATGTGAATTGATTGAAATATGGAAGCAGCACTTCGATGCGCACCTGAATGGCGTGGAGATCGTAGGCATGTGAGATCTGAGCAGCAAAGGAAACGACTACGTCAGTGCAGTGGAGGGCGGAAACGATTCAACTCTTACGATGCGATGAGGGCAGTCAAGGATGCATTTTAGCAGCTCAAAACCAAAAAAAAACAGCTGATAAAGATGGTATCGCAGCTGAACTCATCAAGATGGGTCTGGGAAGCCGAACAGTTACCGGAGGAGTAAATTGGCATAATGCGTTCAGTTAATGACCGTGGAGAGGCTGTTAAGCCATTATTAAAACAGGCGCTGTTCCAGTTTGAATGTTACGCCAAAAATAAAAAGGCATGCACAGCAAATTGATTCCGCCAAGTCTACAAAGCAATCAAATAAACATTGCTAAGATGGCCATTAAGGGCCGATTTCTTCACCCTGACTTAGGCATTAAGCCAGGTTTAACTATATGGGTAAGCCTAGCTTACGAGTTAAGCCGAGGTGAAGAAATCGGCCCTAAGAGGATATCGGAAAAGAGGAAATAACATCCTCGGCGCCACACTACTTGGTCTCATCCTGTGTAGAGTGCAGTAATCGCAATCATCGTGACCCCTGGGCAAGGCATGAAGTAAGTTTCATTCCCACTTTTACGTTCACTAGGTCCCCAAGCTATTCTGGCGGTGGCAGCCGAAATCCACTAATGTCGGTTTCGTCGTACGAATTTTCTTCGCCCCGTATATGAAGGAAGAAGCATAGAAATCCACCGCACCGCGATTCAGTAGGTAGTAGGGATTCCCGCCCGCCCCTGTATGTGCGGATGGGTGGAGAAAGCTCCGACACAGATTTATCGGTGTCGGCGCTTGGTCTAGTAACTCAATTTGCGCTAATTTATTTACGAGGAATCAGATAAGTGTTCCTCGGAGGGCAGACTAGGCAGTAGCAGCGTGGCACCAGCACCACCAGTAGTCCCTGCTCATCCAAGTCATGTGTCAGCGAAAAGATGCCTCAGGAGGGACGATGCGATATGGCTTTCCGTAGATACATATGGTCCGGTGGAATGTGGCGTCCATACGTCCGATTGTGGAGACCTTCCAGAAATAGCCACTGTGTGTATGTGGGTTTCAATCGCCTGCCTTGTGGTTCGAAAGAAATGGGACGGAAAATTATTGCTGCATTTTCATGGTCACGGTAACGGCCAGTGATTTAGAGGGCCGTTATTGTAGGAAATGTATTTCTTTGGCCTAGTTTCTTGCAGAGATTTGTTGATCCCTTTATTTGTTGCGCATATTGTTTACCCGGTGGCTGAGAAGATGATGCTCCAACTAGAGGTGGATGATAGCGAGAATAATTGCTTCTGGGGAATCCATCGAATGTTTGTTTAGCGTAATAAACTCACTAGAAGCCCGCCATAGATACAATATTGGAGAGTCAAATGTAACACTCGGTTGGCAACTGGTATAGGATACAAAATCATAAGATTATTTTTGATCAAGGATTCAAATTGAAGGGAGCTAAAATCTTTGGATTGTGCGTAAATGTTAAATTTGGTCTTTGCGACCCAACAACTAAATAACATAATTTGAATATGCCAATTACCTGAAATCGGAATTTATCGCATTAGGTATTAGCTCTATGCACAATCTTAAAAAAACCAAATCAATCCACCTAGCGGTGATGGCCCTTTTCTGGTACCTTCGAAAACCCATTTCAACAAAACTCAAGTGACATATTGATGAATATCACACTTTCATACGTTTTGCAAAAATCCATTTGGTGTCAAGAAATCATATCGTTTATCCGGGTTTTGATGTTTGAGCCTCAAACTCTTGAAAAACCGCAATCTTGAATTTAGAACCGCCATTTTGGATATAAGTCCGCCATCGTGGAAATTCTGGTCGCCTTTTTTACAGAATTCTTCCTCATTACAGATATACCCATATTGAATGGTTTTATATCCTAAAACTTCATTAAACTGCCGCCATATTGGATATTGGACCGCCATCTTGACAATTCTGGTTGCTATTTCTGGACTCCGGACATACTCATCTTGCATGGTTTTAGAGCCTAAAATTCAATTAAACAGCTGTCATCTTGAATTTTGAGCCACCATGTGGGGTTTTAGACAGCCATCTTGTATATTCTAGTCACCATCTTAGGACTCCGGATATCTCCCCCATACTAATAGACCCATAATGCATGGTTTCAGAGCCTAAAACCAAAGAATAAGAATACACTAAGGTTTTTTTACACGCCTTTTTTACACGGTTTCTCAAATTAACACGGGTTTTCGAATTACACGGTTTTTTTACACGGATTCGCGAATTAACACCGGTTTTTCAACTTTCTCGCGCTAAGTTTCCAGAAGGGAACTCTTACTAAAAGGATGAAAGGGGATTTATGGGAAAGGGTTGCAAGGGGGTTGAAGAGTAATATGAGGTGGGGGCGGATGATGATTTAAGAGGTCTGTAGAAAAGGGTTGTGTGGAGGTGTGTGTGTGGGGGAGGGGGGTCTGTTTGGTGGAGAGGGGCAATACATGGGGGGCTAGGAGGGGTTAAATGGGGGTTTTCTTAAAGGTGATTCTTGGAGTATGGTTCTGTTAAAAACCAAAAAAAAATGTTCTAGGTTATCCAACGACTTTCGCGAGTAAGCGCCTTAAGATCTACAAGCGTAATCGATGGATTGTAGTTACATTACTGATACGGTGCAACGTCCTACAGGTCCTTAGAGCATTGTTCTGTGGAGACGTATTTTTCGAAGATATTCTAGGACCTCCAAGAACTTCCGCGAGTACAGGCCTGAAAATCTACGAGCGTAATCAATTAATTGTTGCAATATTATTGAAGCGGTGTAACATCCTACAGATCCATGGAGCATGGTTCTGTAGAAAACTACTTCCCAAATATGCTCTAGGTCATCCAAGAATTTCCGCGAATAAAGAAGTGAGGATCTACAAGCGTAATAAATGGATTTTTGTTACATTACTGATACGGTGTAACATCCTACAGGTCCATGGAGCATAGCTCTGAAGAGAAGTTATTTTCAAGGATATTCTAGTGCATCCAAGAACTTCCGCGAGTTAAGGCCTAAAGATCTTTAAACAAAATCAATGCGTTATTGCTGAACACCATTCAGTACAATGGTCAATGGACCTCTGGGATGTTACAACGCATCGGTATGTAGCAAGAAACCTTTGACTATGTTTGTAGATCTTCAGGCCTTTACTCGCGGAAGTTCTTGAAGATCAACTTGCGAGGTCATGTTTGAAAATTATTTATTTACAGAACAATGCACAGTGGTCCACGAATCAGATTTACGAGGAAAGATGCATGCAGCGCCTTCAAATTATATTTTAGACAAATATGGTCTTCTACAAAGTTGTTCCTAAAAATAAAGCCATTTTTTCAATATACATGAAAATTAGGGTGGTCCATATTTTCAAAGAAATTGTTAACCAAACTTTTTTATTTGCAAGAATAACTGTATACATTCTTCGGGAAAGTTGTAGATCTATCAATTTTAAGTAGGTTTGCTGAAGACACTTTTTATGTAGCTTTAAAATTGACCGATCTAGAGGTATTTTTCTGAATAAGCTTAGGGTGGTTCAAGAAAAACCGGTTTTCTGGCGTTAACTTTTTCAGTTTCGATTTTTCATCAAAGTCGCCCAAGAAACACTTGTAGAGCATTTGAAGACGCGTCGTTTCGTGCGCTGAGATGATCGTTATCTCTTTTGGTTCAAAAGTTATAGGCATTTTTCGTAAAAAATCATAGTTTTTTAAAAAGGTGTTAAGACGGGTTGGGGCAAACATAAAAAAAATCTTTTGCCCGCATTCAAAAGAAGAAATATAGTTATAAAACATATAAAAAAATTAGAGGGGTGTTATTTTTGTAACTCAAGTGAAAAATACTTGAAAAGTGCCTATTTTTTTCTAGAAAATCATCAATATCATTTGAACGGAATGACGTAGCAACATTTTCAGCGCACGAAAATGCGCGTTTTTGGAAGCTCTAAAAGTGGTTCTCAGGCGACTTTAACGAGAAATTTGAAACAAAAAAGATCGGAACCCATTTCCGGAATGGGACATTTCCCGGAAACCTGTTATCGCTATTCCCAGACTCATTAAATTTCAACCTTTTTATGGAATGCACAATAATTTACTTATTTTGGTTGGTATTCGTTGAAGAACTTAAGCAGGGCTTTCAGCGTTATTTCCAAATCTTCGAAAAAACATTAAAAATATTAGCAGTTATGATGCCAACAGTTTAATCACTATATACATCTTGAATGAACAGCCATTGTTTGATGAAGGCAAATTTGCAATGACAATTCTGGCAGCTGTAATTCCAAAAGATAACATTGAAAAGAAAACAAAAGAAAGGAATAATGTCTAATAAAATGGTAGCGGTTGCATTGTGCGCATAGTTTCTTACTATTTACGAGCTCTATAGGTGGGTTGCAGATTAGTCAACATTAGTCAACATTAGAAATAAAAAAGTCGGCTCATCTTTCGACAACGCTTCTGAAACCTACTCGTCAGACACGAACAAAAAAAAAATAAAACGTTGAAATGAAAAAAATTAATGAGAGCGGAAATGTCAAATTTTATAAATGGGGAAGTCAATGAATGGCTATATCAAAGAAGAGTATACTGTATTAAATTTATCTGTAGCACTCACCCTCTAATACACTCTTATTGTTTATCTCATATGTTCTTTGCCTTTTTGATACTAAACCTTTAAAACTGTAAATAACAAGAGGCCAACTTACAGTTTTTGCCTAACGACTGGGTGTGGCTTATCAGGCCGAAAATACATTTGGTCACATCATTACTAAGCCAAATTGTCATTAGGCTAGACTGAAACGAAAGCGAGCGAAAAACAGGCCTCGAAATAACAGCCCATTGCTAGAAGAAGGGAAAGTCTCTAAAGGTGCAAATGACACTTTGGAAATTAAACAACTCTGTAACTGTCTAACTAGAAAGAACAACACATTTGTAAGAGAAGGAAAAATATCTGATAGAGTTAATAGTTTGGCCGCCAATCAAATACGCAACGTTGTAACTAAGAATAACAGCCTAAAGAAGGGAAAACCTCCTATATAGAAAGCAGCAACCCGAGCAGGAGAAAATAGCTGAAGAATACCAAACTCAGGTATGGAAAACCAAATACCTACAACCTGAATGAGGTATTAAGTAGCCCTGCATAAGAGGTAAAATACCTAAAATAATAACTGGTGTGTATTCTGTGCATAACGCGTGAATAATGACATCAGGTATGGCAATACCTAAATAATAATCGACGATTTTTCTATACAAATAGCGATTTTTCCATAATTGAATAATACCTCAAGCAGTCCTCAACACCAAACCAATAACTCGTTGAGGTATTTCATCAATACCTACAAAATACCAAAATAAGTTGTTTTCAATACCTGGATAACCGACCAATACCTTGTCTTGGTATGATACCTGACTTTGGTATGCTTCAGTTATGTGGCAGTTATTCATTCCTGCTCGGGAAGTGTCAATAAACACATGGTTACCAACTTATGTTTTATTGGCACTTGTTGCATTCTATATAGGAGATTTTCCCAAGGATTTGCCTTTGTTCTTTCTTGTTACAACGTTGCGTATTTGATAGCTGGCCGAACTATTAACTTTATCTGTTATTTTTTGTTCTATTTAAAATGTGTTGTTCTTTCAGGTCGAAAGAACAACCCATTTTTAAAGAAGGATAAACACCAGATAGTATTAATAAATTGGGCGCAAATCAATTCTGTAACGTTAATCGTTGGAAAGAACAGATTGTAAATTGAAGAAGGGTAAATCTCCTATCCAGTTAGCAGTTCAACTAAATAAATATACACAGAAAAAAAATTAATTAAAATTCAGTGAGATATCATGCACATGAAGGGAATGCTATAGATAGTGCATATTTACATGAGATATCATGTAAAATTACATTACCATCATGTAAATCTCCGCCAACCATCGCGTAAACCATCATGGCCACCAATCGGTTATGCGATTTTTAGCGGAAATTTAAAGGAACGTAACAAAATTTTACATGATATCTCATGTAAATATGCACTCACTCTAGCATTCCCTTTATGTGCATGATTTTTTGCTGAATATTACATGAATATTTTTTTTTCTGTGTACCTAGAACAGCCTTTGATGGGAAGGAAAAACAATTTGTTTGTGAAAAGCTAGTCAAAATACATTCATTCGGCTCAACGATGCTGGCTCTACTTTGTTAAGTGAACTGAAACGAGAATCTGAGTTCCATTTATTTATTAAGTTCTACAATCTTGAAAAAAAATATAAAACAAAGTTCTAAGACTCGATTTCTGGAAATTGATCATCAACTGATAAAATTAGTCGTAATGAGAATAAAAAAAACAGATCACGTTTAAAGATTCTAAAATATCTTCTCAGGTTTTCCTAGAATTGCCTTTTCGGGAAATGAAGCATTCCGGAAAATGGTTTTCCGGGAAATGGGTTATTCCGGAAAATGTCTTTCCGGGAAATGGGGTATCCGGGAAATGATTTCCGGGAAATGTCTCTCTCTCTCTTCTTGGCGTAACGTCCTCATTGGGACAAAGCCTGCATCTCAGCTTAGTGTTCTATAAGCACTTCCACAGTTATTAACTGAGAGCTTCCTCTGCCAATGACCATTTTGCATGCGTATATCGTGTGGCAGGCACGAAGATACTATATGCCCCAGGAAGTCAAGGAAATTTCCTTTACGAAAAGATCCTGGACCGACCGGGAATCGAACCCGTCACCCTCAGCATGGTCATGCTGAATACCCGTGCGTTTACCGCCTCGGCTATATGGGCCCCTCAAAAAATGTCTTTCCGGGAAATAGTATAGAACCCAGCAAATTACATTAATAGCTGTTGTGTAGGAAGAACTACTCAATCTCCAATAGTGCCTACTAGGAAAGGACAGTACTGCCGTGTGCAGCATAGTTGTCCCATGTTCTATGGTAATCCCTATTAACATGGGACAACTGAGCTGTACACGGTAGAGTATGTCTTGTGCTAAAACAAAATAAATAAATGAGGTAACATCTAATTATAGACATTGTTCTTTTTAGAACATCATTCCATTGAAAGAAACCATTAACTAGGTCTGATTGTTTCCTTAGTCCCATAGTTTTCTCCAATGACCACTCACTCGCTATCTCCTTTGTCAGCTGTCCCAAAGTTCTTGATTTCGTTCACGCTTCACTCTATACACCCGCGCCTCTTCGTCACCATCACCATCATTCATTCGAGCAGCAACAAAAACGCCAAAGCCGTATAGTAAGTGAAAGCACTTTTAACAACTTTTCCAGCACACAGAAAACTTCTTCCCAAACAGTTAATTTGCATAACATTTTATGCAGATTTCGAATCTGGCAAGACGCTGGCTGTGCACTGCTGCCACCACCACCGCACACAAGTTGTCTACCGTGTCGGCCGATTGCCGTTGCCACATCACTGAGAAAATGCCGTTTTCACGCCTCAGCCATCCAGTCAGCACTCAGTAGGCAACCAGAGTGTTAGCTCGCCCAATTTGACACCCGCCGCACCGACGACGGAGCGAATGATGGTGCGCGGCGGTGCGCTATCGCAACCCATCATCCTTCCTGGTTGGGTACAACAGCAGACAGTGTGCGACGAACTTCTTCCGTGCAGATGGAGTCTTCGTTCACGTCGTCAAAAAGTTTTCCTACATCCGGCAGGGGTGAATAGGTTCAGAATGCCATATTAGGGACTGGTTGAGAGGGCTCCACCGCCGAAACCACTCTGGAGCCCTCATAAAGCACCTCTGAAACCACCCAAACCCCTGAAATAGCCCTAAACTAAAATCCGCCCGGTTTTTCAGAGCTCATTATATAAGTCATAAATGGACAAAATTTCATTGCATTCGGTTCATTGAATTCGGAGATATAACAGCCAAAGTTGGCTATCGGATAATTCTACCTTTTTCTAAAATGCTTATAACTTCGTGCAGAATAGCCCGATCTTTTCCAAATTTTGTCCACTGATACACAACGAGTTGATGAACTTACAGTGAAAATTTGAGAATATTTGATGCACTTTTCGAAAAGTTACAGATAATTAAACATTTTTTGAAAAGTAAAAATTTTGCCTGTCCCGATCATTTTGTCTATCCCCTGTAGGTCTTCAGGGAATTACGCTCCTTGGCGCGCTGAACCATACCAACAGTCGTTCCATACTTTTTTGCGCAATCTCTGATGGATTCCTCTTATTTTCCTTTAATGATTTTGCAAATTTTGCTGTCCAAATTTGACTTGGACGCACCTGTTTTTTTGCCGCATGCGGGTGAGTCTATCAGTGTGTGATGCATACCGAATCGTTTGATAGTATTTTGGACAACAAAAACACTAACACATTCGATTTTTGCTAATTTTCTTTTCGATGATCATTTTTCATTGCAGTACCTGGTCACAATTGATTTTCGCTTCTCTTCCGTAAACCCTCGCATTGTTCCGCTTGAGGAAAAACTTTAACTTTTACTGAAGGTTATCGTTTGTTTACAACGTTAGAAACACATAGACACATAGCAGTTGTCAAAATAAGGCATAGTCTTTTTAATACATAGCCTCAAAGGTGTACTCATAATTAACGATACAGTCCTTAAGTACGGACTCGCTTGAAAAAGTATTGCAACACTCAGTTGAATAGGTATTGCATCACAACCACCCAACGCACACATCCTCCCCCCCACCCCAAAATTTAACATTACCTAAAAACAGTTCAATTTGTGCAAAGGTACGGTCTTCAGCAATGTTGTTCGGAAGGTCGTTGGCTTCACAATGGCAAGCAGATTGGTTCGCAATTCTGCCGCTAGGTGACGCTAGTGTGCATGGAAAAATTAACATTTTCAATTAGCTTTATCTCGTGATACTGATGAGATAGAAACTTCAAGTCTGTTCGGAAAGTCGTGGACTTCATAATGATATGCAGTTTGGTTCGCAATTCTGACGCTAGGAGACGCTAGTGAGCATGGAAAATTGAACATTTTGAACTAGTTCTATCTCGTGATCCTGTGAGATAGACAGTTCAAGTATTCGGCAAAGCTGTTCAGAAAGTCATGGACATCATAATGACATGCAGTTTGGTTCGCAATTCGGCCGCTAGGTGACACTAGTGAGTACGGAAAAATGTACATTTACCAATGACAAACACTGTTTGAAGTGAATCAGACCATGATCGCTTGAATATCAAGTGAATCGGCCCTCATCATTGCAACATAAATGAATCAGACTAAATCGCTTGAATATGAAGTGAATCAGACCTCAATCACTTGAAAATAAAGTGAATCAGACCTGAATCTCTTGAATATGAAGTGAATCAGTCCTAAATCACTTGAACATGAAGTGAACCAGACCTGAATTATTTGAATATCAAGTGAATTAGGCCTGAATCACTTGAATATTAAGTGAATCAGACCTTAATCACTTGAATATTCATTGAATCACCCCTGAATCACTTGAATATCCACTGGATCAGACCTAAATCACTTGGATATGAAGTGAATCATTCCTGAATCACTTGGATTAAATTAACTCAAACCTGAATCATTAGAACATAAAATGTATCAGACTGAATCACTTGAATATAAAGTGAATCAGACCTCAATCACTTGAATATGATGAGAATTGAACTGGAATCATTTGAACATCAAGTGAATCAATGAGTGAACCTGAATCACGTGGACATGAAGTGAATCAGACCTGAATCACTTGGATTAAAATGACACAGACCTGAATCACTAGAACATTAAGTTAATTAGACCTGAACCTCTTGAACATGAAGTGAATGGAACCTGAATCGCTTGAATATAAAGTGAATTGGGCCTGAATCACTTGAACATGTATTGAATAAGACCTGAACCTATTGAATATGAAGTGAATCAGACCTAAATCACTTTGCTCATCAAGTGAATCAGGCCTCAATATTTTGGATTAAAATATCTCCGACCTCAATCACTTGAACATGAAGTGAATCAGACCTGAACCTATTGAATATGAAGTAAATCAGACATGAACCTCTTGAATATGAAGTGAATCAGAACTGAATCACTTGAATATGAAATGAATCCGACCTGAACCACTTAAACATGAAATGAATCAGACCTAAATCACTTGAATATTAAATAAATCAGACCTGAACCACTTCGATAAAAATGATTCAGACCTGAACCACTGGGATTAAAATGACTCGGACTTGAATCACTTGAATATAAAGTGAATGAGCCTTGAATCACTTGAACATGAAGTGAATCAGACCTATTTTTTATTGTGAAGTGAGTCAGACCTGAATCACTTGAATATCATGAATATCAAGTGAATCAGATTTGAATGGCTCGAATATCAGATTTGTATCGCTTGAATATAACGTGAATCAGACCTGAATCAATTGAACATGAAGTGAATCAGACCTGAATTACTTGAATATGCAATAAATCAGACCTAATTCACTTGAATATGAAGTGAATCAAACCTGAATCACTTGAATCCAAATGGCTCAGACCTGAACCACTTGATTTTGAAGTGAATGAGCCTTGAATCAGTTGAACATGAAGTGAATCAGACCTGAATCACTTGATTATGAAGTGAGTCAGACCTGAATCACTTGAATATCATGAATATCAAGGGAATCAGATTTGAATTGCTTGACTATAAAGTGAATCAGACCTGAATCACTTGAATATCATGAATAACAAGTGAATCAGATTTGAATCGCTTGAATATAACGTGAATCAGACCTGAATCACTTGAATATAAAGTGAATCAGACCTGAATCACTTCAATATCATAAATATCAAGTAAATCACATCTGAATCGTTTGAATATAAAGTGAATCAGACCAGAACTACTTGAACATGAAATGAATCAGACCTGAATTACTTGGATTAAAGTGACACAGACCTGAATCACGTGAACATAAAATGAATTAGACGTGAATCACTTGAATATCAAATGAATCAGACTTGAACCATTTGAATGTAAATGACTCAGACCTAAATCAATCGATTATGAAGTGAATGGGCCCTGAATCACAACATGAAGTGAATCACACCTGAATCACTTGAACATGAAATGAATCAGACTCGAACCTCTTGAATATCTAGTGAATCAGGCCCAAATCACTCGGATTAAAATGACATACACCTGAATCACATGAACATTTGGTGAATCAGACCTAAACTATGATTTATGATGTCTATTACCTTCCGAACAACTTTGCCGAAGACTTGAACTTTCTATCTCATCAGCATCACGAGATAGAACTAGTTAAAAACTGGGGGCTGCGAATAGAAACGGTTTTATTTTTGAAGCTAGCTAACGCACCCCATTTCTAATTTGCGGTGACCATTTTAATGTATCATCGTTTTATAATTTTCCTTGCTTTCCACGTGACCCAAAGCACTTCGTCATGTCTTGTTTGACTTGTTCAGAAAAAATATTGTTGCAATCTGTGGCAATACTTTTCTAACTGGTGAAACCGCATGAGAACAGTAGCTGTTGGAGCTGTGACAGCTCGAGGGAGATATTTTAACAGCGGTGAATGGAGATATCTGGACAAGCGTTTTGATTCTATAGGGCACTGCACTGTTTTGATTTTGTATGGGGCTTTGACGTTTCTTGGCCTTGTTGTTCACAAATTTTTATAAGAGTGAATGAGAAGGAAAGAATTTCATGCAGTGCCCTATACGCAGCCCCCAAGTTAAAAATGCTCATTTCTTCATACTCACTAGCGTCACCTAAGTTTGCAATACTTTTCCAAGCGAGTCCGTACTTATATGACGGGTAGTGTAGACAAACCGGCCAAAGCAGACTGTGAGGTTTAACGCGGCGCCTTCAGCAAGTTCTATACTCGGAAAGCATCTGGAGTCGTACGACCCGTCCTGCAGAACATAACGCCGCTTCCAGCTGTAAGCAAAAAGAAAACTCCGCTCGGACATCTGAAGAGGCCAAGCCAACGACCAAGTGAAGAGGAGTAGTAAAGATTCAGAATCAAAGTTGGAAGAAAAGAGCTTGTCGCAGGAGCATGACTTGCGGAATGCGATTCGAGATCGTTGTGTGGTCCAACGAGGGCCCAACTTTCCGCTCGGGAATTTCTGTCGAAGAAGCTCCCGACATTCACGGGCCCACTCGAGGGCTGGCCGATGTTCATCAGCACCTACGAAATATCCACAACGGAGTGAAGATTTTCGAACATCGAGAATCTGACGCGACTTTAAGAGTGTTTGAGTGATGGACCCTGAGAGTGGTAGAAAGCATGCTTCTACTCTTCCGGGAGCAGTGCCACGAATCATCAAAACCTTTCGGATGCTGTACGGTTGGTCTGAACAGATGCCGAATATGCTGCTGTCGAACGTGTGGAAGGTACCATTTCCAAGAGCGAGCAAGTTGGCATCGTTCATCCAATTCAGGGCCATCGTTCAGCAGATCACAGTCAAGTACTGACCCCGCAACAATCGGTCTTTATCGGAAGATATTCTCGTCTGCGAGGACTTTCAATCACTGAATTCTCATCGGTCTCAAACACATCCATCTACGATCGGTAAGCCGTCCGGTAGAAGTTAGGCTGGGCGGACAACGTGCACTGGCAGAACAGAGTACGGTACAGTCGATCATGATAACTGTTTCGAAACAGTTTCAAACCAAGAGTTGCGCGATGTGCTCTTAAGCCATTATGCCCTGGATGATTCGGTATTTTCCGTGGCGCTATTGCCAGAGTCCGAGGAAGATTATGTGAAGATGGCGATACTCAACAGTGCGATCCTGCAAATGGATGAACGTTTAGAAATGGGGCTATTGTGGAATGAGGACGGGGTGCGATTTCCCGACAGCTATCCCATGGTGGCTAAGCGGTTCAGTTGCCTCGAGAGAAGATTAGTGAAGAACTATTGGCTGTGCAAAACGGTAAGCGAGTTGATAGAAGATTATGCGGCTAGAGGCTACATTCACGTAGCTGCAGTCTGGTGTTGGACGCAGCGGCAGCAGTCGCTAAGTTCCGAATTGTTGAAAGGACCGGACATGTTGACTTCGCCCCAAGTGTTCTGCCGAAAATTCGTGCGCAAATGGTGGGACTCGTTGACGACTTCAAAGAGATGTATCTTTTAAGTTTTTAAATTTTAGTGCCTATAATGGAAGCCTATCAGAGCAGATGTAAATCTACATAATTAACATAACGATGTTCGGCACGACGAGTTCTCCTTGCATGGTACAGTTTGTCAAAAACCATAATGCAGAGGAGTACAATAGACACAAGACCACGGCAATAAAGGAGCACCATTACCTAGATGACGAACACCTTCGAAGAAGCGGTGAAATGAGCCCAAATAGTGGAGTTCGTCCATTTCAAAGGTGGGTTCGATATCCGGATCAGAATCGCGCTACAATATTCGTTGGTCAGTCGGTTTTCTCGGTAGAGCCATGCAAGCGCGAGTGTGGAATGCGGAATCAGATTAGCTTGAGAATTTTCGAATGGCAGACAATTTTCAGGTAAGAGTGAAGGGGGTGCGAGTGAAAAATCCGGGTTCAGAATCGCGCTACAATAATCGTAGATCAGTCGGTTTCCACGGTAGGGCGATGGAAACGCGAGCACGAAATCCGGGATCAGTGGTCATCGTGATCAAATAAATCATAATCGTGATGAAGACCGCGACGTGTATTTCCATATAACTAGTGGATCATATCACCTAACAGAGGTGGCTCCTAGATCCACACCTTACCCTACCCTACTAACCACCATTCCTTCCCGTGACAACTGTGGGGATGCTGTGGATTCCACGGTTTCTAGTAGCAACGGTTGTCGAACTAACATTCCTTCCCTTTCCTGATGACCGTAAGGACGTGGCCAGCGCCGTTATTGACTTTAAATAGCTGAACTCTCGAATTGTGCACATTGAGAATGGTTAGCTAGTCCCAAGCTTTCACATTCATTGGCTCTCTGTGCAACTTCGATTGTTCTGGTCAATCACGGAGTAGCAACTACGATGTGTACGGTAAGGTGGCCCACACTTATATGAAAAACAAAAAAATCAAAAAATGCCAAGTCTAACCTCCAAAATCAGTTGTTTTAGACTCCTAGAAGCTCCGTTCAAAATTTTAGCAAAATCAATTATGCCTAAGGGGGCGCTCAAAACGCTTGAAGTTTGTATGAGAAAACTTGGCCAAATGTATGCAGAAATTTTAAATTTTCGAATTTTGCCGCTAGGTAGCGCTGTAAGCGTTCAATAAATAAACCCTTTGGTATTATTGTAGGTGACTATATGCCAAACAAGTTTGTCGAAGACCGCAAAGTGATCCGAAGTCTGTGAAAAAAGTTATACCATAGGTAAAGTGAGGATAAACTTTATTGTTGTTTTTCCAATGCATGTAAAGGAATAATATCAATAATGAAATCTCAATACTTTGCCTCACTTTGCCTAGGGTATAACTTTTTTCACAGCCGTCGGATCACTTCGCGGTCTTCGACAAACTTGTTTGGCATATAGTCACCTATAATAAAACCAAAGGGTTTATTTATTGAACGCTTACAACTCCACCTAGCGGCAAAATTCGAAAACTTAAAATTTCTGCATACATTTGGCCAAGTTTTCCCATACAAACTTCAAGCGTTTTGAGCGCCCTTTTAGGCATAATTGATTTTGCTCAAATTTTGAACGTAGCTTCTGGGAGTCCAAAACAACTGATTTTGGGGGTAAGACTTGGCATTTTTCGAAATTTTTGTTTTTCATATAAGAGTGGGCCACCCTAGTGTACGGTTATCTTTGCTTTGCTTGCTTTGCTTTTTCAAAGGTGGGTTCGATATCCGGAACTGGGTGTCCAACTCGGGCGGATTTCTACTGGACAAAGTATTCAACTTGGAACAAGTCTCGAGGAAGTAGTCCAGCAAGCGACGAATTTATTTGGGATTGTTCAACCCGTTAGGAATACTGGCAACCTTCGTGATCCATGGATGAATGTTGATCCAGGATCTTTGGCGCAGCGGCAGTGATTGGGATCAACCGAGCGACGACGAAAGCAACGAGAAGTTGGATCGTTATTTAAATACCGGAGATCGAAATAGTAATTGTTCCCCTTTACTTCTTTCAAGTTTCGAACTGTCCGTAAACTACGACATGCTACAGCATCATTTGCTGGTCGACGCACTAAGGGGCGTTTGGTCAATCTAGCTGGCCAATATTATTTTAAGGTAATTTTATCATATCTAATGCAGAATATGCTTTGAAACACGACATAAACGACATTTGAATGCAATTTGCATGGTCTACACATTTACAAATGCCCTTTTCATAAAAAAAAACTGAATTATAAAAGCAGTCTTTAAGTTTCATCGAAAATGGTCTACCTTTGGTTTCAAGAGATTTCATTGGGTATTGAGATGGCTTCGGGGTAGTCCAGGAAGTTATGGGAGGCTTCAGGAAGATTTAAAAAAGCTTCTGGAAGGCTTCCTGAGGGATTCAGAGAAGTTTTTAAGGCTTTTTTTGGAATTTCAGGAGGGTGGGTGAGGGTTTTAGGACTGTTTTGTAGAGGGTTTGAACATTATAATAAAATCTTAATAATAATGAAACATTGGTACCCCTGGGCTTGGATTATATCTTCCAGGAAGCTTTGATTTCAGGCATGTGGTCGATGGCCTTTGCAGTAATGATTAGAATAGCTGAATGTATAATCAATGGCAAACAATTCTGTAAGAATCAGATCTCCAAGTCATCTGATATAGTTATACTGATCATGACGCTGCATAGTATATCGAACATTTGTCGAAGTCATTTATGTGCCGGGAAAATATAATTCCAAGTTGGAGAGAATATTACAAACTGAGGGAGGGTAATAGGCCCAGTCAGACCCCTGAATGGGCAATGTGGGTTAGTTTATGGGAATGCCATTGAAGGTTTGTAATATTCTCCGAGGCTTTCGAAATCCAACAGGGCGCGTCCCCGGGTTGCGGATAGGGGGAAAAGGGAGATTTTTCACATTTGTACTGCAATCAGCCAATGTGGTATTATCTCCTATGGTGTTGTAGTGCGAATGAATGATCTCATTCTATGGGAATTCGAACCTTGTAATGTATTGTTTATCAACTTCAATTTTCTAAGCTTGATAAGGTTTTGAAGACAAACATGAGAGAATTGCCTAATAGGAAAGTCACATCAGCAAAGCTTTTACATATGCAAATGCTATCCATGGGGTCATGTCTAGCATTTAATATGTATGGCAATGACTGATTCTTACCTAGCAGGGGTACTACAAGACCACGCGGACAATTCGATTAAAGGCTTAATTGGGGATAATATATTTTCCAGAACTGAAGGGACATTTTTTCCAGGGTGACTGGCGTGTCGGAGAGGGTAGAAGTTTCCGTTTGTTATAATTGACAAAATAAACAATCGGGCGCTTTTTCTTTCTATGACTTGCTTGGCATTTTGTGGATTTTTGTTTTTTTATTGGTTTTGGAAGGTATGCGATTCACTATTGAGCCTTAAAATTATTTTGCATCTGAATAGCATTGATATTGTCAAGTCTGTATCAACACCCTCATTCCACACCAAAATACCCTTTTCCTATCCCATGGCGTTTATGTGGTCAGCAAAGACTATTCAGCCATTACCCCTCCTTATCATCGGCTTTGGACTGACTTGCGCTCTCATTGCCCCACCAAATGCTGCAAAATGAAAATGAAAAAATGAAATGAAATAATGAAACATTGGTACCATTAAAAGTAGGTACCATTAGAATACTATGAGGGATCACTAGTTACACTGAAGGATTTTATGACCTATTATCAAAGGTGCCCCTAAAGCAGTCCCACAAGATCCCACTTTAGCCTTAAACTTCCACCTTAAACACGTCCTATACATTCCTAAGCTAGGTGCATTTCGAATCACTTCTCCCTAGCATTATATGTGGCGCACATCTCGTTCAAACCTTCAGTCCATTCATCACCAAATTCGGTGCGAAAGGGATCAAACTCTGCTGGCTCGCACAGATTTGGAATCTGTTTGCTAATTCGTTAAGAAGACAATACCTACCACCCCAAGACCCGAATAATTCCAGGTTAAGCAAAAGTGGTTTTATTCGAAATTTCCTCGCCCCCAACGGCGACGATCTACCAACCTTGGTAGGATAATGATATGCGAATAACTTTGACTGGCTGAGGACAATTGTCACGTGTAATAAATTACATGCATAGCAGCAGCAGCAGCAGCAGCAGCAGCAGCGGCAGCATTAGAGGTGGCACATACAAGAACCGAACTTACAGCACGTGGAAACACAGATTCATCTGCTGGTGTGCACCGTTGCTCGCTCCTCGCACCGTTTAGCCCCGAGGGGGCAACGGAGGACCAGATACGATTTGAATTGCTAATGCTATTCGAGAGGTTAGATTCGCACCCGGACCGTATGTGTTGTGTGTGTGTGAATATTTGACTCCCGGGAATTGGAGCACAAACAAGATTTGGTAGTATCATCGTTGGGCTGGTGAGTGAAATGGGAAGTTCCCACTCCGTTTCGGACGCTTACTGTATCTACCACCATAGCAAATGATGCACCAATGATTCGGAAAATCTGGGACAAGGTGAGCGGTAGTTCACTTCGCGTCTTTTCTTCGTCGATGATTTATATTTCTGAGAGTGCATCTTCAGTAAAACATTTTATTAAGTGCAATGCTATGATCACACTGAAATCTGAATAACATGTTATTCAAACTTTCACCAAGAAAACCGTCATCAAGCCAATAATATCTCACTCTCTTGAAGGCGGTACTCATTGTAATACATTGATTAACATGTTATTCAATTTCTGCTTCACAATATGGAATGAAATCCCGAAGTTTGGATACTGAGAGAGCCATGGTGAAGCTATTTTTTTTATTATGGAAGTACCATTATCAGATAGATCTATCCCAAGTTGGGATTCCCAACTCTTTCTGTTAAGAGTATCGACATGCATAGGTGAATCCAAATAGACCCTACACGATAGTAACATGTTTGTTTATAAAAACAAGCTAGGCCTTTTCCACTTGTTCATGCGTAATTGCCAATTCAAAAAACATTGAAATATTAGCAAAATTTTGAGTAGTAGCTACATAAAATGTTACTCAATTCAATTGTCTGGAACTCCCAAGAGGATTCCTTTCGACAAACTCTTTGGGAGCATCAATGTATTCGGAAATTCACGTTGCAATTACTTATAAGCAAGTTTATCCCTAATTCTTTTGAGAATATATTTAGCAATTGCTTTGGAAATTACTACGGCATTTCTTCAGCCAATCGTTTGGTAATTCCTTTGGAATTTGTTAGGATTGTTAGAATTTATTTGGAAATTTTCCAGGAAATTTCTTTGGGAAACCCTGTGGAAATATTATAAAAGAATATAAAAGACAATTACACCGTCTTCGACCTTGCGGCCTCTACAGACTGAACATTACTAACATTCAACAACGGACAACACATATAACACCCAGTGGCCCAGAGGAGAATTTTTCGTTTGACTGGAGTGGGAATCGAACCCACACTACGAGGGTTACGAGATACCTAAACGACTGACGCCGCTACCTGCTCGGCCACGAAGCCTACAAATAGTTCCGGATTTGCGCAGCATTTTTTTTTTTAGAATTTTCACTAGTCCTTTAGCTATGTTTTTGTGAATTCTTATTGTAATTTCTATAAAAACCCTTCAGGCTATTTTGCAATAATGCATCTAGGAACATCTAAATCAATTTCCTTGAATATTTTTTTCCTTTTCGAAAACTTCTTTTTGAACTCCTATGGAGACGAACCAGCCTTGGGCTGAAAGTCTCGATAATAAAGACATAAAAAAAATGAACTCCTTCGTGCTTTAATTTGGAAATATATCAGGCTAGATTTGAAAAAAATCTTTACGCAGGTTCTTCCGGGATGTCTTCGGTGAATCTTTTTCCAAACTTATGTAGTAATTTCTCTAGGAGTTGATTCGGTAAATATTTTGAAAACTGTTCAAGCAATATTTCTGGAAAATCCATCGGTTAATACTCTGGGAACTTCTTCGGTTTTTCTTTGGGAAATACCCCGATTTATTTCTTTAGAAATTCTTCCACAATTCATTCGGCAATTCCTTTGAACATCTTCTTCGTGAATTTCTATTCCTTCAATAGTTTTTTTTTTCGGAAATTGCTTTAGACAGAAATACCAAGAGATAACTCTGAAAAAATCCCAAGAAGAACCCCTAGGGAATCCATAGGGGATGTCCAATTGGGAAATCTGATAGAAAATTCCTAGTGATATCTCTAGAGAATTTCCTATATAAGTAATAACTGAAGGTAATAATAGAGGAACATTTAAGAAACTCCTAGAAAGATCCCTGAAAAATTCCCTAGGAAAAGCAGTAGCTCGGCTCCAGGAGCATTTCTTCCATTTAGAAAATTTGTACTATCCGTAGATTTATTCGTGCATGATTGCACAGAGTAACTCATATAAGAATTATTGCAGAAATATCCACAAAAATCTCTGAATACATCGCTAGAAGAGTTCTTGTAGAAATTACTGGATAAAGCCCTGCAGAAAGCAGATATATATGGAGAAATCCCAGCAGGATTTCTTGAAAGAATTCCTAGGAAAATCCCTGGATAAATCCACGTAGAAAATCTATGAGGAATTACTGGAGAAATCCTTAGAGAAACCCTTATACATATCGCTGTAGAAGTTCATGTAGAATTTTTTGGAAAAAGTCCTGCAGGAATACCAGCAACAATTTTTTAAGGAATCCCAGCAGGAGTTCCTGAAAGTATCTCAAGAAAATCTTCTGGACGAATCACAGGAGGAATGCCTGAACAAATCTAAAAGGGTAACATGGATTATTTCCAGCGGAATTCTTGGAGAAAAACCAGCAAAAATAGCTACAAGAAACGAAGCAAAAATTCTGAAGGAGTCGCAGCAAGAATTTGAAGAAAATTCCACCTTAAATTCCTTAAGGGTTTCTAATGCATGAATCCCTGGAAGAATTCCGGCAGCAATTCCTGAAGAAATTCAAGCAGGAAATGTAAAACATAAATCTCATAAAAAATTTCTGGAGTAATTCCAACAAGTAAACCTGGAGGAACCCCTGAGATACCTCAGAGATGAAGCACACATATCAGACGTTTATGCTAACATACGAAATGTATGTAAACGCTTTCAACCGTCATTTCAATGAGTTTGAAGCAGTTTCCTTTATATTACATTTATCAAGAGAAAATAAAACATTTGTATCGGAAGTCTGGAACCCAAATGTTAAACGCTTCCTCACATAACTCATTCTAATGATGAACGATTCGCGCTAATAAGCCTATCATTGACCTGTTTTTATTTTGGCCACCAAACCCAACATAGGCCAACAGTTATCCAATGTGGGCCCAACAGTAGTCCAATTTTCGATAAAATTTGGCCACGCTTTCACCCCACATCCTATAATGTTTCAGTTGGATTTTTTCCAGGCTTTCGTGTTTTGTGGCCAGTTAGTCATTTGAGTGACAATTCATTCAAATGACGAGGTATTGCTTCTCATTTCAAGAGAGCTCAGGTTGAATGTAATCGTTTTGAACATGACTAGAAGCAAAAACGACTGTTCGAAGAGATACGGGAGGAATTCGGAGTTTCAAGCTGTTTCAGAGTTAAATCCCCTGGAACGTCCCTGAAACCACTTGGGATCCCCTTGTAGCACCTTTGGTATTCCCTGAAACACGCCTGGGACCCCCTTAAAGCCCCCGAAGCCCCTTGCAAACCTTTTGAACGCCTCTATAACCTAATGAAACATTCTGGAACGCATTTGAAAGCTTCTGGAAAACTCTTGGAATTCTCTGGAACACCCATGTTACCAGCTAAACTCCCTGGATCTCACCTGGAACACCTCTGAAACCATTTCAAAGCCGCTTGATCGCTCCTGGAACCTCCTGTAACGCTTCTGGAACACCCTGAAATACTCCTGGGACCCCTCGAAATGTATGCTAACAATTTAGGAGGCATTGTAGAAGTATGATTTAAAACCCTAATTAACCCACTTGGCGGTGATGGCGCCTTTCTCGTGCCTTCGAAATCCCATTTTCAACAAAACTCAAGAAACATTGGTGAATATCGCACTTTCATACGTTTAACAAAAATCCATTTTATGATACCAGAAAATAAATCGTTTATCTGGCTTTTGATGTTTCAGCCTTAAACTCTTAACCCTTATGTGGCCGGCAGGGTACCCGGGTACCCAGCACCCATTTAAAATACACGGTTTAGAAAAAAGCAAAAAGTTTGCCGGCCACAAAACGGTTAAAAAAGCCGCAATCTTGAATTTTCAGCCGCCATTTTGGACTTAAGTCCGCCATTTTGGATATTCTGGTTGACATTTTTGAACTCCGGGCGTCTTCTCCATTCCAAATATAGCCATATGGCTTTAGAGCCTACAACTTCATTCAACAACCGCCAGCTTGAATTTTTGGAATCCAGACATTTTATTTTCCCCATACCAAATAGACCAAATAGGTTAAACAGCCGCTATCTTGAATTTGGAGCAACCATATTGGATTTCAGACCACCATCTTGGATATTGTTGCGCATAGCGGCGCATACCAAATTTGAACCTTGTTTTAACACTATTAAAATACATCTTGCGCACCCTTAAGCAAACCGACTATTACATGTAAGGCAGTGAAGAGAATTATCAGACAAAAGAGGCACAAAACAAGCACGATTACTCTTTATCCCTACTGGTATCAGATAATGATATGATCTCGAATTTTTTTGTTGCATAAAAAACGGAAGCTGTTTGATGCGTACTTTTCAACTTGTGAATAATCAATTATTACTAACCTAAAGTCGAAACTGTTTGATGATAGATCTTCAGCAGAGTTGCAGTGTTTACCAACTCGAAGTTACCGTTCGAAAATCGCAAAGCAAGGCTTAAAAATCTTTAAACTCGTGGTGTACGATGTTGATTATATTATTTTCAAGTTGGGACAAACTTATGTCGCATTGGGTGGATTATCGCAACAAATACAGGTTACGACATTGTCTTTATTGTTGCGCGATGGTTGAAGTTTGATTCACTGATGTAAGGCATAGAATAATAGATCAGTAACTCAGACCAAAAGCTGTATTGCGAAGATAAAGGAATCCCGAGCAGAAGAAAATATCAACAGTATAATAAAATATGTTATTTTGGCCCAATAACTGTATAATGGAATCAGTATTTTTTATGTTATTAGCATAACATATTATGTTATAACATTGTCTGTCATAAGCGGCAAAATAATAAAAATCATAACAAAAAAATGTTCCTTGAAGATTAATTCAATAGCATGTTTTGTTAGACCAATTACAACTTAATAACAGGAAATTTGTGAACTTGTTATTGTTGTGTTATTCTTCATCACATATTTGTACATTCTCTATAACAGAATAATGACTAAAGTTGTTATACAACAAAATATATAATTGAAATGTTATCTTGTGGATATATCCCAAAAACTTGAGCATAACAAAATAAGATTACCCAACAAAACATGTTATTAAAATGATATATTTTGATAAGTTAACTATAACAAAATATGATATAAAAATAGGCTTTGTGATTCTGTTGTTATCAATTTGCTATTCTCCTCTGCTCGGGATGGAACGAATTCGTTTCCCGTATTTGGTCACCGAATATGTGAGTAAGGTGACAATAGGTAGAATATAATTACGATTAACTAATAAAAAACATTTTTTCATAGCTTTGTAGCTGATCGTAGGAAAAAACAATTGTTTTCCTTTCTACTGAAAGAATCGGCTTTCACCAGCACCTCTCACGACCGCAACAGATACTCTGGTCACCATTTTTGGACTCAGGACATCTTCCCCATACCAAATATACCCATATTGCATGGTTTTAGAGCCTAAAACACCATTAAACAGCCGCCATCTTGAATTTTAGGTCGCCATCTTGGATTTTAGACAGCCATCTTGGATATTTTGGTCGTCATTTCTGAACTCCAGCCATCTTCCCCATATTAAATATACCAATATTGCATGATTTTAGGGTCTAAAATTCAATTAAACAGCCGCCATTTTGAATTTTGAGCCGTTATCTTGGATTTTAGACCGCTATCTTGGATATTCTGATCATCATCTTTGGACTTAGGACATCTTCGCCACACCAAATATATTGCAAGGTAGGCTCTAACTACAACTCAAATAAACAGCCTCCATCTTCAATTTGGACAAGCCGCCATCTTTGATATTTTGGTCGTCATTTCTGGACTCCAGACATCTTCCCCAATCCCCATATCAAATATACCCATATTGCATATTTTAGCGCCTAAAACACCATTGAACAGCCACCATCTTGAATCTTAAGCATATATCTTGGGTTTTAGACCGCTATCTTCATATTTTAGTCACCATGTTTGAACTTAGGACATCTTCGCCATACCAAATATACCCAAATTGCAATCTAAAACAAGCCTCAAGTCTTAAGCTCCATTAAACAGCCGCCATCTTGAATTTTTAGCAGCCATCTTGGATTTTAGATTACTACCTTTGATATTTTTGTCGTCATTTATGGACCCCATACCAAAAATAACCATATTGCATGGTTTTAGGGCCTAAACACCGTCAAACAGCCGCCATCTTGAAGTTGGACCAGCCATTTTGGATTTTCTAGCCATCATTTTTGGACTTTGGACATCTTCCCCATACCAAACATACCCATATTGCCTGGATTCAGAGCCGCTATCTTGAATTTGAAGCCGCCATCTTGAATATTTCGGCACCAACATTTCAAAAGGGCGTAACTGCATTTGGAAGTAATACCTTCTTTCAAAGCTGTAGGTCGTACTGCCTCCCTTACACTCAAACCACCGTGGTTGTCGGAAAGAGGAGAGTTTTTCCCATCTGGTACTTGTTGTGAAAAGCATGGAAATCATAACACATGATCCACAGCTTTAAAAGAAGGTGATGATTCCAAAAGCAGTTACGCCCTTTTGAAATGTTGGTGTCGATTTATTAGGCTGCCATCTTAAATTTTGGGCCGACATCGTGAAATTTCTGGTCTTCAGTGTTGATTTCCGCACAAAATTTGTCAACCATGCTAAACAATACGGTAAAATTCCGGTTCGATTCGATAATAAGAGGTAATCCGAAAAATCGGCCAATAGGAAGTGCCTTAAAAGTGAGTGAACTTATTTCAATTCGTCGAACTGAGTTGATTGGTATATGTGACTTGACCCTCCGAGCATTCTATCCAAAATTCGTTTTTTTTTTGGGTGAAGCCTTTCCCGGGTAGAGCTGAAGTACTGACGATCAAAACGTGATTTTGGTTTGATTGACATAAGAGATAAAAGATCTAATAAAATAGATAAAATAATATCTGAAAAATGTTCCTGGAACATCTGAACAATATCAAAATTTGATTTTTTAAAATCAAACGAATAGCTTGCTGCTATTGGTTAGATCTTACAAGATCTAATTATGATCTGATAATGATGTTCCAGGAGTAAATTTTAGATATTATTTTTAGATCTTTTATCTCTTATATCAATGAAACAAATATCACATTTTGATCTCAATATCAAAATATGCTCTTATTAAGCTCTTTTCCTCTACCCGGGTTCAGTACACTTTGGTGTACGAGAAAGGCTAAATTTTTTTTTAATGAAATAGCAACGAAAATGTTATTTCAAACAATGTTGGGCATCCTTCCAGTTCTGGTAACTATGGTGTGACTTTGATATTACTGGTCGGTTCTTCAGTAAAGCTTATTTCGTAAAAGCAATTTCTTTAAATTAATCTTAAGAATGATACAGTTTTCGCGTCATCATCCAGCGGTACCAATTTTTCAATCATATTTTTTTAACGTAAAATATGTATAGTTTTGTAATATTTTGGCCATGATATTGCACCCTTCCTTTTCTAGCTTATCCTAATGTTGAACGATTCTCGCTAATTGTTGAACGGTTCATGCTTTATTGGTAATTGATTTACATAAGCCTAGCATTGACCTCCCAAGCAACACACATGTTATATAAAAGTTACGACAGCGCAAGCTTTGGTTGTATATGAGTTTATTTGACGTTATTTCAACACAATGTTAGAATTACGCCCAATCAACTTCAATACATCTGTTAGATATTACTAGGTTTTGAATTTTTCTCGCCACTGTGGCACAAGCTAGATCGGTCAATGAGTGACTGCATCTGTACGAGTACATCTAGCAGATAAGAGCAGTAGATGTGGTGTGCTCTCGCAGCATCTCCAGCAGGAGAAAATATTTGATAATTTAGTTTAATTTCGATCATCGAACGTGTCGGTAGCGATCGTTGGATCGCACGTCGGTGGTTAAAAATACAGTCCACAATTAAATAAACCGTTGTTTAGTATTGCAACTAGTCGGTGAATAAAACAGTATTTTTCGTGATCGTATCACTATTAGTCGTCGCGTGTGTTATTCGAAATTCTTCATTCGCGGGTGCTTTCGCTGAAGTGCGAACCGGGAGTTTCCCACATTTTTGGTCCTGGCGATCCGGATTTGCCAGATCTGTGAAGAAGAATTATCGGTGATAGTGCGCGTCGCTTGGGTTTGATTCGGTTATCGACCCGGTGTGATATACAATAGACCAGTGCGGTCTGATTGTTCGCCATTGTACATTGGCGCAGTGCATAGCGATATTACTCCGCCGGCGTGGAGATCGCTGGGGAAAGTGTTTTAATTGCTGTTGCTGCTGGTGCTGATTGCTGCTGTTGTGGTTGGTGCTGACTGTTGCTGCTGTTGGATACGTCGTCGTCGTCGCGGTGCGGTGCTTGGATAACTGCATGCGTGGTTGCAGTTGATTGCCATCGAGGATCGAGAAGGATCTTGTTCGTCTGCTGTGGACATCACCATCGTTACCCAAGGCCCCTGGACGGTTGGATTCGCCAAAATTCAGATAAGTACAGTGTGCGTGAGATTGTGTGGTTGAGGTGGTTTAGCCTGGCTTTTATTACATTCGCCAGCTAGATCGAAAGCTCTACGAGCGGTAGAGAAATTTTAAGCTCTGATTGAGACTTAATTGCATGCGACACTGTACTCATCAGTAGCATTCTGTGGAGAAAGTGTTTGAGTTTCTCCGGTTTGATAATTTTGGGATTAAAGATTGCTTGATTTCACAGATATTTCTAAATTCTGGTAGATTTAATCTGTCAACTGTCAATCGTTCGGTCGCTTGAGGTCTCGGGAGTGAGTTGTGGTTGTGGTGATTCACAGTGCGTGATAAGTGCCTGACTAACGATGACGGTGCCTGAGCTGAGACAACTTGTGAAGCAAGAACGACTTGCTTGGATATCATTGGAGAATATCGAGGAGTTCTTGTCGTTGTACCAGGCGGATCGAGATAGAAGTGCAGTGAATCTACGATTGAAGAAACTGGATGAAGTGTATGATAAATACTGTGAAGTGAGAGTGAATATTGAAGTGATAACCGATGACTTGGACGTCGATCAAGGAACGGAAAATACCTCTGAGGATGGAGCTGTAGGACATGCTGATATGGTCGAGGCTCGCCAACGAGAAAACGAAGAGATCTTCAAGGAGTTCGAAAATAAGTACTTTCGATTGAAGCAGGCGCTACTTTCGAAGGTCAGTGTATCAACGGATGTTGTTGAACGCCGAAGGGATGAGGTCCAGACTTACCAGTCATCGCGAACGAGATATCCTGAACTGAAGCTACCCACTTTTTCTGGGAGACTGTCGGAGTGGATGAACTTTCGGGACAACTTCAGATCACTGATACACGATAACAACCAACTCAGTGCGATCGATAAGTTCAACTACTTACGCACATCGCTGAAGGACGACGCTCTGTATCAGATCAACCAGATTCAGGTTACAGCTGCCAATTACGATCTTGCTTGGGGCATTCTGGAGTCAAAGTTCGAGAACCACAAGTTGATCGCCCAGGAGCACTTGAAATCATTGTTCAATGTTGCTCCAATGAAGTCTGAGACTTTCCAAGGCCTGAATCATATCCTGATGACGTTTAAGATCAACCTTCAGCAGTTGGAGAAGTTGGGAGAAGATACTGCGCAATGGAGCACGCTGCTAGCCTTCATGCTTTCCCAGAAGTTGGATGATGATACACTTCGTCTTTGGGAAACTCACCACAGTTCGAAGAACATTCCGTCGTATACAACGATGGTTGATTTTCTCGATAATCATTGTGCCATCCTACAATCAACGTCGGCACGGAAGACCAATGAGTTCAAGAAACCTTCGAAACCCCCATTTGTTCATGCTGCGGTATCAATCAAAAATTGCACGGTTTGCAATGGAGGTCCACATTCCGTTGAGCAGTGTTCGAGTTTTGGCAGAATGAAGATCGTGGATAGGAAGGTGCTAGCCCGGAAGCTTGGATTGTGTCTGAACTGCTTACGTTCTGGACATTTCGTTGCGGACTGCTCGAGATCATCGTGTGGAAAGTGTGGTCAGCGGCACCACCATTTGCTGCATCCATACAGCAACCCTGTAGGCCAAGGGCAGAACGTGAATCAGCCCTCCTCCCAGAGACACACGAAAGGACCTCAAGCCGCGAACTCTCAATCTCTGCAATCTAATCAAGCCCAAAACCGGAACAATTCTCAACACTCACAGACTACACCAACTCCAAGTACATCCTCGCAAAATGCATGCTTACCACCTCCCACCAATCCTTCTACTGTACACCACACTGCTACACCATCAAAAACACACCACCATTCAAACACTGCTTTATTATCGACTGCAATTGTGAAGCTCGGTGATCACCATGGAAACACCGTACTTGCACGCGCTTTGCTGGATAATGGTTCTCAGGTCTGTTTGATGACTGAGAATCTTGCTCAACGGTTGAGTTTCCGAAGGATTCGGGAGAACATGCCGGTGAACGGAGTTGGTGGTTCGTGTGCAGTTGCTAAACAAGCTGTATTAGCTATAGTCCTGTCATGCAATTCGTCGTACGAGACAGGGGAGGTCAAATTCCTGGTTCTACCGAAGATTACTACAAGTCTACCGCAGCAATACATCGATACGTCATCGTGGAATCTGCCATCAGGAGTATGCCTGGCGGATCCCGGCTTCAATGAACCTGGTTCGATCGACGTGATACTGGGAGTAGCTGTCTTCTACGAGTTGCTACTATGTGAGCAGCTGAAACTCTCCAGGTCAGGTCCGATTCTCCACAACACGGAACTAGGATGGATCGTCGCTGGAGAGCTACCGGAAACAGCTATCGTGAGCTACAGTGCAGTAACTTCATCGTCGGTAACAACTACAGAGGTGTTCGAGGAGCTGACAAAGTTTTGGGAATTGGAAGCTTGCAACACGAAGAGCTGTCTGTCCATCGAGGAGTCTGCCTGCGAAACCATCTTCGAGGAGACAACCACCAGAGATCTGGATGGGAAGTTCCGAGTGCAGCTACCAAAGAAGAAACACATGCTGGAAAAATTAGGAAGCTCAAAGGCAATAGCTAGGAAACGCTATTTGTCAATGGAGAAGCGACTAGATGCCAACCCAGAACTAAAGACCATGTATACGGCATTTATGCATGAGTATCTTCAGATGGGACATATGAAGGAGATAAAGGCGGAAGAGGAAGAATCAGGTCTAGAGTACTACATTCCTCATCACGCTGTCCTGAAGCCGGACAGCACGACAACTAAGCTAAGAGTTGTTTTCGATGCATCTTGTCCAACGGATACGGGTGTGTCCCTCAACGATGTTCTGATGGTTGGGCCTGTTGTTCAAGATGATCTGCGGAGCATCCTACTACGTTTTCGACTGTTTAGGTATGCTGTTATAGGAGATGCAGAGAAAATGTATCGAATGGTATGGCAGCAAGCGTCAGACCAACTTCTCCATAAGATATTCTGGAGAGATTCTTCAGAGGAGCCACTGCGGACGTACAAGCTCACTACCGTTACGTATGGTACATCCTCTGCACCATACCTCGCTACTCGCTGTTTGAATCGATGTGCCGAAGAAGGGGCAGAACGTTATCCAGTTGCTGCAGCGATAGTCAAGAAGACCTTTTACGTGGATGATATGCTAGCGGGTTTCCACACTATTGAAGAAGGGAAACTTGTTCGCAAGGACGTCCGAGAACTTCTGCAAGGATCAGGTTTCAATCTGAGGAAGTGGAACAGCAACAATCCGGAAATTTTGTCGGAAATTCCTCCTCAACTACGTGACGATCGTGAAGTTCTTGATCTGGATGAGAAGGCGACGGTGAAGACGTTGGGTCTGACTTGGGAGCCAGCTACGGATACGTTGCGGATAAAGGTTCCCAGCTGGAAGCCTGAAGGGCCAGTAACGCATCGAATCGTTCTCTCAGAGATCGCACGGCTTTTCGATCCATATGGACTAGTGGGTCCAGTAATAGTTCAAGGAAAGCTATTCCTGCAAGAGCTTTGGCAAGCAAAGTACTCCTGGGATGAGCTTTTAAGTGACGACCTCCAGTCACGATGGCTGGAGTTCAGGAGAAACCTCAACGAGCTTGATGCAATCTCTGTACCCAGGTGGATTGCATATGGAAAAGATGTGATCTCTTGCGAAATCCACGGATTCAGTGACGCTAGCGACAAAGCCTACGGAGCAACAGTCTACCTGCGATGTGTGAACCTGGACGGAGAAATAACGGTGAACCTGGTGATGGCCAAATCAAAGGTTGCACCTTTGGAAGATCTCAGCCGACGAAAAAAGAAGCAATCTACGCCTCGTCTAGAGTTGTCTGGAGCGCTCCTGCTCGCCCATCTCTACGAATCCGTCATTAGCAGTCTGGGGATTGCAGCAACGTCTTTCTTTTGGACGGATTCGACAATCGTTAAATGCTGGATTTCGTCGCACCCCTCAAGATGGCAAGCTTTCGTCGGAAATCGTGTGTCTGAGATACAGCATGCCACGAAAGGTGGCGTGTGGAATCATGTGCCAGGAATTGAGAATCCTGCTGACATTATCTCGAGAGGAGCAACGCCAGCGCAGATAGCAAACAGTTCCCTTTGGTGGAACGGACCAGAGTGGCTCAGAAAGGATATCGGATGTTGGCCGAAGAATATGCAAGTTCCAGATAAACACTTCGACTCGGTGACCCTGGAGGAAAGACCGCTCGTGTCTGCAGTTCTACAGGCACTACCTCCAAGTGAAGTGTTCATGCTTCGCTCGTCTCTTTTGAACCTTGTGCGTCTGATTGCCTGGATTCGTCGTTTTGCGAACAATTGTCGACAGAGGAGTGGACAACAGAGGATGATAGGGTCATTGACAGCAGAAGAGCATGATTCAGCGCTGTTAGCTTTGGTACAGCTAGCCCAGTCCGAATGCTTTCCGCTGGACTTGGCAGACATCGCAGCTAAGAACGAGGTGAGACCAACTTCGAAGTTGCACAATCTACACCCCATGATGATCGATGAGATACTATGCGTTGGCGGCCGGCTGGGAAACGCTCCGGTTTCACCAGGCCGTAGACATCCAATGATTCTGGACAGTCGCCATCCGCTTACAAAGCTGATTCTTGTGGATTATCATCATCGGCTACTACATGGAGGACCACAGCTGATGATAGCTTGCGTTCGAGAGAAGTTCTGGCCATTAAGCGTCCGAAACCTTGCGAGGAAGATCATGCACGAGTGCGTGAAATGTTTTCGAGCAAAGCCACGTAGCCATGAGCAATTGATGGGAGATCTACCACTGGAGCGAGTATCGCCAGCCCCTGCCTTCCAGCGTGTGGGCATCGACTATTGTGGCCCTTTCGAGTTGCAACCAGCCACCCGAAAAGGAGCACCGGTGAAGTGTTATCTTTGCCTGTTTGTGTGCTTGGTCTGCAAAGCAGTTCATGTTGAAGTTGTGATGGATCTCACAAGCGAAGCTTTCCTTGCCGCTCTAAGGCGATTTGTCGCAAGGCGTGGACGGCCTGAGATGATTCTGTGCGACAACGCCTCCAACTTTGTCGGAGCCCGACGAGAGCTGAACGAGCTGCATAGACTATTTCAACAACAGCAATTCCAGGAACGAGTTTCAACGAGTGCAATGCGAGACTTGATAGAGTTCAAGTTTATCCCAGCGAGATCCCCGAACTTTGGTGGCCTATGGGAGGCCGCAGTAAAGTCGCTGAAAGGGCATATGCGGAGAGTAGTCGGTAACAGAACGTTGAAACTAGACGAGATGCACACTGTCGTGACGCAGATTGAAGCTTGCCTCAACTCAAGGCCGTTAACACCGTTGAGCAACGATCCGCGTGACTTGGAAGTTCTAACGCCTGGGCACTTCTTAATTCAGCGTCCTCTTACCGCTATACCTGAGCCAAGCCTCAGCGAGGTACCGGAGGGAAGACTCAGCAGATGGCAGCGTGTCCAAAGCTACAGCCAGCAGATTTGGAAACGTTGGTCAACGGATTACCTGTCGACGCTGCAGAGCCGCAACAAGTGGACAAGACAGCGAAATAATCTGAGCGTTGGAACGATGGTTCTTCTTAAAGAAGAAAACATTCCTCCACTGAAATGGAGGTTGGGAAGAGTAACGGAGATTCATCCCGGTCCAGACGGAAATACGAGAGTTGTCACCGTCCGCACGAAGGATGGTTCGTATCGTCGAGCCATTTCGAAGATTTGTATTCTACCTATGGAAGATACTAGCGCAGTTGCCGAAGAACAGTAAAACCTGCTCAACAATAAGTATTATCGCCCCCATTGGGGCACTTTGGCATCTTGCGGTATACTTCCGCCGCTTTCGCCAGGGGGCTACCCCTAAGTTATGTATTTCATCTGTATGTATCCGGCAACCCACTGATCAGCTCTCCTTCGACAGCAATATCCAGTTCTACGTATTCCTGGACATCCTGTTCAACCAACTACAATGAAATTAAGTGATCATCGCCCCCATTGGGGGCAACCGTTGGCAATTTCGTGGCAATCTGGTCACAACTGCCGAGGGGGCCGACGTTTAAGTTATGTTTAGCACAATTGAATTTGTATTCCGGATCCAAACGCGTTATCATTCTTTGGCAGATTTGGATCCACCACTCATCGTGTTCGTCCATCAATGTGATCAAGGAAGATCAGCTCAGCTAAGTTTGGCCCCATATGGGGCAAAGTTGGCGGTTTACGACGGCACAAGTCGTTTATGCCAGGGGCCGCTATTCAAGTTACGTTAGATTAAGTTTGAATCAATTCGGAGGCCAATCGATTTCCCTTCCATCAGGATCAACTCCACGGACTCAACAATCATCGCTCGTCTAGTATGTGTTCTCCCATGGATCTCAACAACAACAGCTAAGTATGGCCCCAGTAGGGGCACTATTGGCAGCAGGCGGCGCTTCTTGCCGCACACGCCAGGGGCCGCCCTCAAAGTTACGTTTTTCAAGCCTAAAAGATTGTTCGGAGCCCAATCGGTCTTTCTCTTTGACAGACATCCTCTACGTTGCCTTCAAGCCAAGAACGACGATCACTTCACCGCAGCTTTTACGCCCCCATAGGGGCACACTTTGGCACGAATGGACACCTGTTCCGTTATCGCCAGGGGGCGACAGATAAGTTATGTCCCTCCACTTTTCTATCCATTCCGGAATCAAGCCGTGTCATTCTTCAACAGCGCTCGGGTACGACCGGTACGACTGAGAAGCAGCAGGGTCTGACGGCTTCATCGGAAGGTATCGAACGAGGATCAGTCGTAGGCAATCTGGTGAACGGGCAAGAATAGTCTTCAGCGCACAAGAGGAGATCAGATCGGAAACCATACAACGTTGGCAGAAGGTCGACGAACTGGAGAAGATCCGTTTTGTCGTGTATTTCAATAATTAGTTTTAGATGTTTTGAATTGGAATTGAGTGAACTCAAGGCGGCCGGTATGTTAGATATTACTAGGTTTTGAATTTTTCTCGCCACTGTGGCACAAGCTAGATCGGTCAATGAGTGACTGCATCTGTACGAGTACATCTAGCAGATAAGAGCAGTAGATGTGGTGTGCTCTCGCAGCATCTCCAGCAGGAGAAAATATTTGATAATTTAGTTTAATTTCGATCATCGAACGTGTCGGTAGCGATCGTTGGATCGCACGTCGGTGGTTAAAAATACAGTCCACAATTAAATAAACCGTTGTTTAGTATTGCAACTAGTCGGTGAATAAAACAGTATTTTTCGTGATCGTATCACTATTAGTCGTCGCGTGTGTTATTCGAAATTCTTCATTCGCGGGTGCTTTCGCTGAAGTGCGAACCGGGAGTTTCCCACAACATCCAAAACTTGCGCAGTCGAAACTCTTATATAACATGTGCGTTGCTTGGGCTGTTTTTATTTTTTCCACCAAACCAACATATGTAGACCCATCAGTATTCGCATCAACATCATACGTTTACATTGTGCGAGAATTACTTAAGTTCGACTTATAATAAAATTTTCAGAAACTTGGGTATTGTTCTACAATAGGCGAATGACCCTATTACTAATCATTTTATGAGCAGTCAAAGTTTCTACCTCATTGACAGATTAAATCAATCATCGTACATAATTTAAGGCATTTTATTGGGTTATGTCGGTAACTATTCAAAACAGGATGTCAAGAACTGTTTGAATATGAGATTATCCCATATTCTAAATCTGCACACCAAACTGAGCCGAAATCAAAATTTTCATGAATTGTGATGTCCGGGAACCGACACTTTCATTTTTATATTGTTTAGGATTGTTTAAAGTATCAATGCTTCAACTTTAATTTTGACAATGATATAGCCCAATTGAAATTGTCCCAATTTCACCCCTTCTAGGGGATAACATTGGGCCAACACTAAAACTCAAACAAAATACAGTGGCGTTTCGGTTTTATCACTAGTCATTTTATTCACTACTCGCCAAATTCACGCTCGATTTTATCACGGTTTTCGTTTCGTTTTTATCACGCTTTTTCTAAAACATTGCAAAATCAATATAAAATGGCACAGAAAATAAAAATGTACTTGAAATACTAGTTACGTGCACTGCCCCCATTCGCATATCAGTCCTATTTGTGAAAAGTAGGAAATGAGAAAATACCACTTGACGTTTGAAAACTCGTTTCCAAGCAAAACTTTGAAAAATCGTCATAATTTGAAAATATTTCGATCACCTTGAAACTTTTACAGATTGCTTTGCACCTCAACACACAACTGTGAAAAATATTACATTTGCTACAAAATTGTTCAGTTTTGTGTTACAGGGTACTTTCAATATGGGACGCTCATGATTATGTATATTTTTTTACACATTGACATAAAAATCCGCAATCTCCATTGTGAGGCTTAAAAGTAAGTTGAAAATGATGACCATTCTTAACGATAACTCAAAAATGATGAAAAGTCAAATGGGACTGATATACGAGTGGGGGCAGTCATTACACATTTCCCTTTTCACAAAAAATAAAAATGATAAATATGTAGGGTATTGGTTCCCTTGTTAAGCATGGGGCTCCCATTTTCATCCTATGAAAAACAAAGGATTGAAGCGCTGTTTGTTTTGTTTCTTATTTTTCTATTTTTTGTTGAGTGTGAGAAGTTGTGAGAAGTGAGCACCCATGAAAACAAAAAGAACGGAATCAATCGGTGCCGTAATCGCTTATTTTCGAATGAGATGAAAATGGGAGCGTGAGATTACTGATGGAACACATACCCTATGTGTCCGACTATTCCAAACAAATTGGAGAAAAAACTTTATGCAACAACGAAAAGTTAAATTATTGATTTTGTTATTTCATTATCTTCAGTGTTCATGATTGATAAGTTAGTTTTCATTACCTCGTCCATAAAAACAAATTCTACTTCTCTTGTTAAATTGTCTAATTATTGCTCACAGCTGTATATAAATGACTTTAAATAATCTTCTACAAACAACCTCTTGAATAGTATTGATCTTGTGTGGTATCTTAAATCAAAATGACATACAATTTTCTGGCAAATATTGTCTTCAAAGCACGGTAAACCCTTCCATAAACTACGTAAAGGAGGAGGAGGAGGATCTGGCCATACGAAGGTCTACAATCCATACATTTTTTTTAAATTTTGTATGGAAAAAATCTACGAGCGTATAGGGCGTTTAAGGTGGCCCAAAATGAGTCTACGTAGTTAACGGACAGCGCTAGAACAATTACAAGCATTAGCAGATTACTAAAACAGTTGAAAATGTGAATTACACTTCAATAATTTTGTGGTTTATCAATTCTTAATATAAAATTTACAATTATTTTTCATTTCGCCAAATTCACGGTTTCGCCAATTTCACGGTAAAATTTTTTTTGATCGTGATAAAATCGAAAAACCACTGTAGTTCCATATGAGAAAATATCGCTTGCGAATCAAAACTATTGAATATATACATATAGATACTTGCCTAAAACCAGTTCAAAAAAACATCACGTAAAAGTTTGACCACATTCATTGTAAACGTTCAATAATCCAATACAATACATCTGCTATTCTTTAAATATAATTCCAACTAGCATTCTCAAAAGACGAAAGTAATATTTGTTTATCATCTATCAAGGAATTGATATGCGTGAATTTTTTCAATTTTTCTGAATCTTACATTTATTTCTAAAACTATATGTACATTATTTGGTTCTAGTACTGATTGCATTGCTTTTATATATGTCCCAATGTCACTCACACCCAAAATAAGTTTTTCATACAAAATAGCATACAAAACCAAGAAAACTCATATTACTTTTCAAACAACTACTTAATGCACCTAGAAAACAGCAATTCATTACATGTCCGGTGTTCAGCGTTTAAAAACAACGATATTGTACAAAACGCCTAACCATAAAATTCACATCACTTTTTCTGAATCGAAAATTCATAAAATGTGACTTTTTTCTACACCGGATGGTCAACGCAAGCTATATTTACCATATAGGGTATTGTTTCCCTTATTAAGCATGTGGCTCCCATTTTCATCCTACAAAAAACAAAGGATTGAAACGCTGTTTGTTTTGTTTCTTATTTTTGTATTTTTTGTTTGAAGTGAGCACCCACGAAAACAAAAAGACCGGAGTGAATCGGTGCCGTAATCGCTTGTTTTCGAATAGGATGAAAATGGGAGCATGAGATTACTGATGGCACACATACCCTACCAACCACTTTTGATAATCACTCCAATAAACGTTAGTTTTTTTTGAGCGAAAAATCTTTCTTGATTTTTGGTTCAAAGTTACCCCCCAGGCCCAATGTCACCCCAACTGGCGGTGGTACTGGGAATATCCAAAAAGCTTGAAAACAAAGAAGCGAATCTTGCCATGCCCGGAGGAATGATCTGGATGTTTTTTTTTTCTGTGTGGAAATCTCACTGACAATGAAGATTTTTTAATGTTGAACATGTTCAATAAAACACTGATTCTCATTTTTCAATGTGAATATATTCATTCCAAAATTTCAGTATCTGTAGCCTACATGTACCGCCGGCGCACCTCCCGCACAAGGTTTGCTACATTTCAGCTGTTCCACCGCGAACGTCTGCAAAAGATTTTCGAACGGCAGCAACGGACGAAGGCAGGTGAGGAAAGTGTTGTACATGATGGTTAAGTCGTCGGCGTTGCAGTTGGCTTGCGCGACATCGGCTACACATTTTTGCGTCTCTGGGCTTATCAGTCCAGGCACTCCGTACTGGGTGTAGAGCCTATCAAGCTGAATTCCTTCACCCAGCGAGTAGTAGCCACCGCGAACGGCCCACACATAGAGGACGGCCGGGAAGTTCGGGTCATTCACAACGTTGCCTTTACTGAACTGAACAAGCACCTCGTAAGGCAAGTTCAGAGTACTTTGCACGAACAGCATCATTTGCGTGAGCTCATACAGAGTGTTCGGGACGAACTGATCTTCGGTAACTAAGTTTCCGTATTCGCGGTAATAGCACATGAAGGAAGCATAGGATCGCGAGTAAACATCACTAGGGCAGATGTTGTCCAATGCAGTCTTCACGCAACATCTGGTCCTCTCGGCATACTCGGTATCCGACGGGCAGGGTTTGAAGTAATTGCCCAAAACGTACTCCAGTGGGCCAGTGCTATCGTCGTAGGCATCCAGGTTGAGCACTGTGCAGCGGATCAACTGCTTGATCTCATCTGTTTCTGGAAATCCCTGCCGATAGTATCCCGCGATGGTCTCGTCTGACACTAGGAAATACTGAGCACACTCTCGCAAAGCGGTGTCGAAGCTTTTTTCAGTTATGTAATGGGGCAATCCGTCGTCGGACAACACTGTCGATACAGTGCACCAAAGGCTCACTAGAAGAAACGATACAACACGTCTCATAATTGCGTGGAGATGTTTGCCGAGCACGATCGAATGTCTACACTGAGCTGAGAACGCATCAATGACTGATATTTATGCGTGGTGCACTATCAGAACGCACGTGATGATCGGTATGAATGAACGACGCCGCTGGTTGTAAACGTTGCGTTGGGAAGAGTTTGAATGAATCTATCCTAGAAGATGTGGTGTGGCTGTCGGAAACCTATGCCGATGTCACGTGCTGAGTGATATAATTCTGATATCCTACCGGCCGCTTATCTGATGGGTGTGTTATGGCTTGTACACAGCGCTACAGGAATTCCAATACCGTGTATTATTAAAAAGCTAATCAGTAAAACTATGTTACTGATGCTGAAAATGACTGAGTTCTTTTAGACCATCTTCTACGTCCCCATCGTTAGCTGAGAGAAAAACACTCTACCGCAAAGATAATTAGCAAACTAATCATTTTTATTTTTGTAGAAGTGATTATTAAGGCAATCGAAATAATTGGTCAACATATTAAAATGTTTGAATGTCTAGTGTTTTGGTAGTAACTCATCTTCGCTCAGCTAACTATGGACAATAGGCCTATCCACTTTTCCAAAAATGTTCTCTGATTCTCAAGTCCACCCGCCACCCGTCCACCCGTCTAATGGGAAGCAATCAGCTGCGTTTTTGCTAGAGTGCCGGTAGAGGCGCTTTTCTGATGAATGCGGTAAACGTGATAACAGTGTAAAGTAACGGCTAATGTTACGCTATGCGATCGTAGACGGCGCTCGTGTTCCACGTGTTTTTCACATATACAGCGGCGCCGCCTGCACCTATCCACTCGGAAACATCATGCGCAGCACGGTCGGAAAATGCCAGTCAAAAAAAAAAGAAGTAAACAGCTCGAAATTTGTATGGTGACGTCACGCTATGTCCAAAACGAAGTATTATGAAAAGTGAATGTACCTCAATTTTTTTTCGCTAGAACCGTATTTTTGGACCTCTAGATTCAGAATATGTTGCGGTTTAAAATCATCTATCTTGGTTTTTTTTTTTTATAAATTTTTGTATGGGATGAATTTGACCTTAAAATGGTTTTTTCTACATTTGTATGGGAAAATAGGAAAAAAATCAAAAATATAGAAAAACCCAAGATGAAATATTTTAACTCGCACAGATTCTGAAACTAGAGGTCCAAACCTATGATCCTAGGGAATAACATTTAAGGCACATTCATTTTTCATAATACTTCCTTTTGGACATAGCGTGGACGTAATAAATTCTCTGTTACTGTAATGATTCCGGAAGAAACGCATAATGATATAATGATTTTGTTTCTAATTTGCAACTTTTTGCCCCAGGGTACAAATCGTTGCGATGCGGAATAAGTGCAAGCCAGCGATTTGTCCATACAAGAAAAATAATTTTACTTTCAACCCGGGAGCGGTCGCGTCGTGTACTGAGTACACGCACCATGAAAAACGCACGCTTGTGGTACACAGCGTGAGCGCGGCGTCGCTGCAGGTAGTCACGCGACTGCTCGAGGGTTAATGTGGTGGAGCCATCTCTGAGAAAAACAAGCTTTGATTTCTTACTATTGATTGAACTTACAAAATTTGTATCGTTATTTGTCCTATGTTTGGTCTTATTGTAACTGTCGGGTTTAGCTGTTTTAGGTACATGCTGTAAGGTTCAAGTTTGTTATAAAGTGGAAAAATTCTAGTTCAAATCAACCGATTTTTCAGTTTCTTATAGCGACAAACTGATTTCTAGTTTAAACTGAACTGCTCCATTGTTTGAAAATACAAATATTTTCATTTGCCTAAATTTTTGACAGTTTGTTAGAACAAACAGAGATTTGGTAGTTTCAACATAAAATAACAGATTGTTTTAAACGACTGCGCTTTTGCCACTGACAAAGCTGGGAAGTGATTGTGTTGGCGACGGCAGCTCCTGCGGCAGTTCGGAAATCTATTTTTAGACACTCGACAAGCGGATGGAAGCGAGAACAAATAAAAAAGGCAAAAAATCGAAACCGACCAACTTTTTTTGGATGCAGTCTTGAGTACCTGCGCGTTATCCATCACGGTCAAAACTGCACTTGGAAGTTGAAGTGATGGATTTGCTACACTTTCTTCGTTGTGGCGATGTAGGGGTAAGAATTTTGAAGATGTGTGAGTGCTTCCGGGCCATGTTTATGGTCCCCATTTTGTTGAAACAAATGCAGATTTTAACGTTATATGCAATGATGGAAATTGGTTGTTTTGATCGATAAACTCTAAGTAAGAACGGAGAAATATAACTTTGGAATAAGTAAATGCTCAGTTTGAAAATCAACCATGCGTTTTATTGTTTTAAACAAGCCTAATTTTTCTGCGTGTACACTGCATTTTCAAAATGACCGTTAAATCGTTTGACGATTACGATTTGAGTGGTATGTCTGTTTGTCTGTGATGTTACTGCAATGAATCCAGAAGAAACGCGTGGGGATAATGATTTTGTTTCTAATTTGCAACTTTTTGCCCAAAGGCACAAATCGCGATGCGGAACAAGTGCAAGCCAGCGATTTGTCCTTACAAGAAAAATGATTTTACTTTCAATGTGGTGGCGCCATCTCTGAGAAAAACAAGCTTTGATTTCTTACTGTTTCTGCTATAAACAATATCAAATTAATAACTGTTTTTGATTAAAAAAAAAACAATGGAACGACCTACTCAGTCTCAAACAGAGAATGAAATTATCGATCACAATCGCGATCATAGAAAACTCTCTCACACGCATTATCGGCAAAAAAAGACGTGCGATGAATTCAGACACGGTTTTCTCTCGAGAATGTGTTCTAGCTCGTTCCGCAGTGCCAAAAATGGATTATCACCAGCAATGATAAGCCGACTGGTTTGCTTTCTGCTTTTTGTTCACCTTTCCGTCTTGCCGTCGCCACCACAAGTAGCATTTATGCATCAATCTTCTTCATCTACTCGAGCAGTTTGCGTGGTCGCGTGGTTATGGTGCGCGCTATGAAACATTTTTGTGGTGGGTCTAGGTTCGCATCCCGTTGGCGGCACATTTTTGTTATTTGCCTTCTGAAAATTATCGCGATAGCCGGCACGGCGATAAAGTTAGATAGCTAAAATGGCAAGAGCGATTTTCAGTTTTCGGATATCTTTGGTCGTGGGCAACAGCAGTGACCGATAAAGATTTCCCACTGGAAAAAGAATCGATGAATTGTTCGGTTGCTCGGAAAAGGCCAATTTTCGTCTCAATTTGCTGATAATTTCATTCCCTGGTCTCAAACTACAAATTTCGGTAATACCAATCCGTGTGCTCAATTATGATTTTCAAATAACTCAATGTACATATGTACAGATGAGTAAGTTATTGATTAAATTAGGATAAAAATCTACAGCTCAGGTGAGATTTGAACTCAAAACCCATATACGCTAGATAAGTGCTTTACCAACTAAGATACCGAGCCAATTAATGACCCGGCATTTTAGTTGCTTTTAAGTAATTCAAATCTCACCGATCTATATCATCTTTCCTTACACCGCAAATATAGCCATCTCTCATGTACATATGTTCGACGACTGAACGCGATTAGTTTGTTGTATGAAACTGTTTGGGTATCGTACAGGCATTGTTTCCCCAATGACTGTGTTAAGGAAGAACAAAAGAAACCAGTAAGGCGATCAAACGTGTCATTTGCATCAAAAAGAATACGATGAATGGTGTCTTATAAGAATTTGTTCTACATACTTAAGGACAAGGTATTTGGAGTACATTGCTGAAATTCTCTCGAGCACAAATCTAGAGAATCGTTAAACGTATCTGGCTGTAAATAGCATTTGATGGTTGTTTCCGCACAGTACAAATTGAGTTACATTTTCAGCCAGATCCGTTTGATGGTTTTCTAGATTTGAGCTCGAGAAAATTTGAGCTGTGTACTCCAAATACCTTGTTCAGAATTTTCACCTTGCGAGTATTCCACCTAAAACTGCCAAATAAAGTCACGTTTTTCATAAATGATGATAGAGTATTGGTATCTTCTGCAAAGTTGGATAAAAAGGTATTGTTGAAAGGTTTGTCGAACAAACTGCTGCCTTTTATGATTTTTTCTTAAAATAGTTTTTTTGTTATAGGGTAATTCGCCAATTGTTGAACGGTTAGTACTGGCATTTGGGTTTTCATTTGTTTTTCCGTGCATAATTCCACTTTAGTTGAAAAATATCCAGTGAACGTCTAGATCTACTTATTCATAATACTGCCCATTGAATTTGTATTCCCTTAAATTCCATTTTCTAAGAGAAAATAGAACATTTGTATGAGAAGTCTGTAACCCAAATGTTGAACGCTTCCTTAAGCTGGCTCATCCTAATGTTGGACGGTTCTCGCTAATTGTTGAACGGTTGAAGCTTTGTTCGTAATTGATGACGTTTAACCCGACATAAACCTATCATTGACCTGTTTTTATTTTGGGCACTAAACCCAACATAAACCCAACTGTTACCCGATATGGTTCCAACAGTGGTCCAACATTTGATAAAATTTGATCCGACTTTGACCCGACATCCGATATTTTTTCACTCTGGCGGATTTTTTCTGTTTTTTTTTTTGTGTTTTGTGCCCAGCTAGTCCCAACTAGTGACAATTCATTTAAATGACAAGGAATCGCTCATTTGAAGACAGCTCTAGTGGACTGAAATCGTTTTAAACATGATTAGATGGCTGAAAAGATTTGATTAGAAGCGAAAACGACAAAAGAAAAGTACGCATTTGAAAGCCCCTGAAACACTCCTGGAAACCCATGAGATCTACTCAATCCCCAAGAACACTCATAGAACGTCTTGAAATCCCTTGAAAATCCGTGAATTGCTCCTGAACCCCCTGAAACACCTAAAAATACTCCTGGGATCCCCTTAACACTCTGAATTCCTCTTGAACACTTCTGGAACGTCCTTGAAACTCATTGAAAACCAGTGTAACCTTTCTGAAGCCCTCTGGAGCACCCCTAGAACATCCCTGGAACGCCTTTGAAACCCCACGAAATGTACGGTTAGGTAAATTGAAAAAAAAATCTAGTAGTCATGCTAACATCGTAGGTTATGCCAGTGTTCAACAATTGGATCATGGATGCATAATGATAGTGTGATAAGAAAAATATTTTTTTCAAATTCAATTACAATGAAAATATGATTTTAAACAATGTTAAACTGTTAAGGACATCCTTCCAGTTCTTGTAATTATGGTGTGACTTTGATATTTGTGGTCGATTTGTCCGCAAAGCTTATTTCGTAACAGCAATTTCTTAAAATTAATCTTAAGAATTGTGTAGTTTTCGTGTCATCAGCGGTACAAAATTTTCAATCAATAGTTTTGACGTAAAATATGTATAATTTAGTAACTTAACTGAAGCAATATCGTGACACACATGTATATGCATCTACATCATACGTTTACGTTGAGCAAAATTACTTAAGTGAGATTTATAATAAAATTTTCAGAAACTGTTCAACATTTGGGTAGTGTTCAACAATTAGCGAATTACCCTATTTTTTTCTAGGGATTTATGGCAATTTTCGTGTGTTTTACAAAGTTGTTCTTGAAGATGAAATATCACTCCTTGTTTTTTCCCTTCTTTCTGGAATAACGCTCCAAGTGTAACAGAGCCTGCATCTTAATGAAGAAATTCCAACGAAAATTGCTGGTGGAGTCTTTGGAGAAATCCCTGGAGAAATCACGGGAGAAGTATTGGAGAAATTTCAGAACGGAACCTACGATTACTGTAGACATGGTTTTTGGAATATCTTATGCAGTTACAGCTGAGATGCCTACAGATATTTTTTTTCAAAATTTCCAGCTATATTTATACAAGAATTTTTCCATAAATTTTCCATGGATTTTTTGGCCAATAACTTACGCTAGGAATCTACTTGAAATTCCATCAGGAACTTTTGCAGGGATGCTGCTGGAATTTATTCTGGCATTTCTGGTGAAATCCACCAGGAAGTCATGTTGGGATTCTCTGGCCTTTACTGCTGAAAATCCTCCAGACATACTTGGAGGCCTCCTAAGGGCAATTCCTGAAGAAATCTTAGTACAAATAAGCAAAAGAATCCTAGCAGTAATTCCTGTTGGTATTTCAAAAGAAATTTCCGAAAGGAAACCGCCGAGAAAGCTCCGGAGAAATGATTAGAGGAATTCCTACAAGAATCCTTAGAGGAATTACAAAGAGAATCTGTATAGGAATTGTTCAAGAAACCTTCTTCTTCTTCTTTATGGCTCGACGTCCCCACTGAGACTTGGCCTGCCTCGCTTCAACTTAGTGTTCTTTGAGCACTTCCATAGTTATTAATTGAAGGGCTTTCTTTGCCTGCCATTGCATGAATTTGTATATTGTGAGGCAAGTACAATTATACACTATGCCCAGGGAGTCGAGAAAATTTTCCCGACCGGAACGGGAATCGAACCCGCCGTCTCCGGATTGGCGACCCATAGCCTTAACCACTAGACTAACTGGAGAAACCTAGGAACCTAAACAATCCTTTTGAAATTTCTGAAGAAGTTTCTTCAGTGATATTCACAAGGGGTTTTCAAAAGATTCCTCTGCAAATTTCCTTTAGGATTTCCCAAGTAAGCTAAGCAAGAACTTCTGGAGATATTCCGAGAATAATCCTTGCAAAAATCCCTAAAGGAGTCCTGGAGGAATTCCAAGAGAATTTCTCAAAACATTTCTCCAATAATTTATTTTGGAATTCATCTTGGAATGCCTGCTGGGCTTCCTCCGAAAATTCCTCATAGATTTCTTCCAGGATTGTCTGCTGGGATTCCTCAAGGGAGTTGTTTTTTTTATCTGTATTAACGAGATTTTTAGCCCTTGGCTAGTTCATCTCAGGACCCACGCTTTACTTCCCTTCCGAAGGAAGAACTCACATTTTGCGAGTTTGTCGGGAGTGGGATTCGATCCCAGGTCCTCGGCGTGATAGTCAAGTGTTCTAACCATCACACCAGGTCCGCTCCAGTTGTTGTTCTCTTTGATATTCTCCCAGAAATTGCCGTTATGATCATTTCAAATATTTTTTCAAGGATTTCTCTTGGAATTCCTCCAGTAATTATTGTTGGAATTCCTTCAGGAATTTCTTTAAGAATGCTTGTTGAGATTTTTCAGACATTTTCTGCAGGAATATCCAAAACTTTTACTCTTCACAAACTCCTGCAGGATTGCCAGCAGGTATTACACGGGAAACTCAAGAAAAACAGACGCAGAAGTTTCTGAAATTACCTTTTCCCGATTATAATATCATTCGCCTTGATCGATCCGACTCTTACGGAGGGGTGCTTCTAGGGATCAAGAAGCAGCACTCATTTTACAGAGTCGATTTTCATCCGATGACAGGCATTGAAGCCGTCGCATGTGAGGTGACTATCCGAGGTAAAACCCTCAGTGTTGCCTCCATATATCTTCCACCGAGAACTGCAATATTTCGCAGGGATCTCGCCCACATCTGCTCGGTTATGCCCGAGCCTCGGCTGCTCATGGGAGATTTCAACTCCCATGGTACAGGCTGGGGGGAACTGTACGATGACAGCCGTTCAACGTTGATATATGACCTCTGCGACGACTTCAACATGACAATTTTGAATACCGGAGAAGTTACACGAGTGGCACCTCCAGCTCAAGATGGCAGCCCTAGAAACAGCCGATTAGACCTCTCAATCTGTTCGAGCTCACTATCGCTGGAGTGTACATGGAAGGTTATCCAGGATCCTCATGGTAGTGATCATCTGCCGATTGTTGTTTCTATTTCCAATGGGTCACATCAACCTCCATCTATCGACATCGCCTACGATCTCACCAAGCACATTGACTGGGAGAAGTACGCAGAAGCAATTATCGACGGTGAACAATCGGTAGAAGTCCTTCCACCGCGGGAAGAGTATCAGTTTCTATCAGAACTGATCATCAGTAGTGCGCGTCAGGCACAACGTCGACCAGTGCCAGGTCCGTCGGTTCGCAGGAAACCCCCCAATCCGTGGTGGGATAGTGAGTGTACAGAAATATATCGCGAGAAATCCGCGGCGTTCAAAGAGTTTCGGAAACGCGGTTCGGTCGAAAACTTCAAGCGGTTCGCTTCCCTTGAAAGCAAGTTCAAGAACTTGATCAAGGCGAAGAAAAGCGGTTACTGGCGTCGGTTCGTCGAGGGTTTGTCGCGCGAGACTTCGATGAGAACTCTTTGGAACGTCGGTAGAAGAATGCGTAACGCGTCGTCGGTCAACGAGGATCGAGAAAGCTCTCCTCGATGGATCCTCAAGTTCGCAAAAAAAGTTTGTCCAGATTCCGTGCCCGTGGAGCGAATAATTCGTGATGTTTCCGACGATAGGGGCGACATGGATAGGCCGTTTTCAATGATTGAATTCTCACTTGCTCTTCTTTCATGTAACAATTCCGCTCCAGGAATGGATCGAATCAAGTTCAACTTGCTTAAAAACCTCCCCGACGTCGCTAAGAGGCGCTTGTTGAACTTGTTCAATCAGTTCCTGGATAACAACATCGTTCCGGATGATTGGAGACAAGTGAGGGTGATAGCTGTTCAAAAACCCGGGAAACCCGCGTCGGATCATAATTCGTACCGTCCAATCGCGATGCTGTCTTGTCTACGGAAGCTGTTGGAGAAGATGATTCTCTTTCGACTGGACAAATGGGTTGAATCGAATGGCATGTTGTCAGACACACAGTTTGGTTTCCGCAGAGGCAAAGGTACGAACGACTGTCTTGCGTTGCTTTCTTCAGAAATTCAGCTTGCCTTTGCTCAAAAGCAGCAAATGGGCTCAGTGTTTTTGGATATTAAGGGTGCTTTTGATTCAGTTTGTGTCGATGTTCTTTCCGACAAACTACACGACTGTGGCCTTTCCCCAATTCTTAACAACTTTTTGTATAATTTGCTGTTTGAGAAGCAGATGAGTTTCGCTCATGGTGACTTGACAGTTTCACGAATTAGCTACATGGGCCTCCCCCAGGGTTCATGTCTAAGCCCCCTTCTTTACAACTTTTATGTTAGAGACATAGATGATTGTCTCATGGAAAACTGCACGTTAAGGCAGCTTGCGGATGACTGTGTTGTCTCTGTAACGGGATCAATAGCAGTCGATCTGCAAGGACCACTACAGGATACTTTGGACAATTTGTCTACTTGGGCTCTCAAGCTGGGTATCGAGTTCTCTCCGGAGAAAACTGAGATGGTTGTCTTTTCTAAAAAACACAAACCGGCAAAGTTTCCGCTCGTTCTGATGGGTAAGACAATCACTCATAGCATGTCTTCACAATACCTCGGCGTCTGGTTCGACTCCAAATGCACCTGGGGGAAGCACATTGTGTATCTGATACAGAAATGCCAAAAACGAATCAACTTTATGCGAACTATTACCGGAACATGGTGGGGAGCACACCCGGAAGATCTGATCAGGCTGTACCAAACAACCATTCTATCGGTTTTAGAATACGGTAGCTTCTGTTTTCAAGCCGCGGCGAAAACACACTTGCTGAAGCTTCAACGGGTTCAGTACCGTTGCCTTCGGATCGCGTTAGGTTGCATGAACTCGACTCACACAATGAGTTTAGAGGTACTTGCTGGTGTACAGCCTCTGACAGACCGCTTTGCGGAGTTGTCGTTCCGGTTCCTCATCCGATGCGAGGTTGTGAATCCGTTGGTCATAGAAAACTTCGAAAAGCTGCTCGAACAGAATCCCCAAACTCGTTTTATGAGTGTGTACTACTGGTACATGACGCTGGAGGTAAGCCCATCTCCGGTTAACACCAATCGTGACAACTTCTCAGACTTCGACAGCTCCTCTGTGGATTTTGATCTCTCTATGAAGGATGAGATCACCGGTATACCGGAATCTTTTCGTTCCATAGGTATTCCACAAATTTTTGCAAGTAAGTTCGGGCATGTTAGCGGGGCCAGACAGTTCTTCACAGATGGTTCCAAAACCGATGATTCGACTGGATTCGGTGTCTACAACGAATTTCATAGCGCCACCTTTATGCTTCAAAAGCCATGTTCGGTATATATTGCTGAGCTAGCGGCTATATACTACACCTTAGAGTACATTCGCACTCTCCCACCTGAGCACTACTTCATTTTTACCGACAGTCTAAGCTCTCTGGAGGCTGTTCGGTCAATGAAACCGATGAAGCACTCAGCGTACTTCCTGAAAGGAATACGCCAAGTCTTGAGTGCTTTGTCCAAACGCTCATACATCATCACCATAGCTTGGGTCCCTTCACATTGCTCAATTCCGGGCAATGAGAAAGCGGACTCTCTGGCTAAGGTGGGCGCTAGCGAAGGCGATATTTATGAGCGTCAAATCGCCTTCGACGAATTTTTTGAATTGGCCCGTCAGGAGACCTTGATCAGCTGGCAACACAAATGGAGAGATGGAGAGATGGGTAGATGGTTGCACTCCATCATTCCACAGGTGTCGAAGAAGCCATGGTTCAAAGGGTTGGATTTGAGCCGCGATTTCATTCGTGTAATGTGTCGGTTGATGTCCAACCACTATTTGTTGAACGCACATACCTTCCGTGTTGGGCTCTTAGAAAGCAATCTCTGTGTCTGTGGCGTGGCTTACCAGGATATCGAACATGTCGTGTGGGGATGCAATGAGTATCGTGAGGTCAGATCTGAGCTACATGAAATTCTCCGGGTCCGAGGAAAACAACAGAAACCCGTTAGAGAAGTGTTGGCAGGACTTGATTTGGAATACATGAACCTGATTTACCAGTTTTTGAAACGTGTTGATGTCAGAGTTTGATGTAGTACATTCCTTGTTTTCGTTGTCCGCCTTTTGGTTTTGTTGTTCGCCCCTGTATGTCGTCACCCCCTTCCGTTTGTCCTCTTCTTGTCGTTTTCTGCCGATAAAGTCCTTTCTTTTTGGTTCCGTTACAGATATGGACAATTTGTCCCATCAAAGTTTTAGTATAAGTTAGCAAATAATTTAGTTTTAAACCCATAAATCCGTCCTTCCCATTTTTTTTCTTCAATCCTTAACCTCGAAACAGCCGCGAGTACTTCGGCTTCCCAAACTAACATAGTTTTAAGGCAGTAATAAATTGTAAAATGTATAACCATTGTAAAAAAACAAAAGATTTCGGCTCAGTTATGCCCATGTGGCGCCCGAGCCTTCCAAATAAACGAATAAGTAAAAAAAAAAAAAAAAGTTTCTGAAATAAGCTCAAGGGGATTATCAAGTAGGATTATGAAACTACGAAAAAAGAAATCCATTATTGAATTTCTGCCGGAATAGCTGCAGGAATCCCAGCAAGATTTCCTAGTGATGATGTCAGAGGATTTTTGGACGAATCCATGCAAAAATCACAAGAGGAATTCCTGCAGGAATCCTTAGAAAAATCTCTTAAGAAGCCACATAAGAAATTTCTAGAAGAATCCGTGGAGAAATCCCTTGAGGAGTCTCAAGAAGAATTTCAGGAGGAATTCCACTAGGCATTCCAGGAAGATTACTGACCATATTCTTGGAATTGAAAATATCCTAGGAAAATAGCATCAAAGGAATTATTGTGGGTTTTTTTTTTTTTGAAACAAATCCCTGGAGAAACTTCTGGAGGAATCTTAAAAGGTATTTTTTCTGCAATCCCAGCAGGAATTTCTAGATAATCCCATCAAGATTTCCTGGAGGCATTCCTATAGGTTACTTCGGAGAATCTTTCTTAGAATTCTTTCACACATGACGGATGGGATTTCTCAAAAAAAAACTTGTTGGAATATCTTCAAAGGGATTCTCCCAAAATTCATATGAACATCCTTCGTGTGATTCTTCCAAGGATTTCTGCAGAGATTTCTCCAAAGGCTCATATTGAAATTGTTCTTGTGACTCCTTCAAAAAATTTTCAAGGATTTTATTGAGAAATGTTCTCAAAGTACCAGCAGATATTTTCACTAGGTTTTTATGTCGCGATTTCTCAAGCATTATCAGCTGAGATTTTTTCCACAATTCGGTCTTCTACAGTCCTCTAAAATTTCCTGGAGGATTCCCAGCAGGAATTGTCAGAGAAATCCCAGCAAAACGTCCTGGTGGATTAAACTCCATTAGCATTCCTGGATCCTAGTGAGCATTCATAGAAGAATTACAAGTGGATTTCCAATAGGAATTACCGTGAAATTAAAAATTTAAATTTAAATAATCTCTGTAGAAATCCATGAAGGAATCTCTGCTAGTTTTTTATTTTTTTGGAGAAATCTCAGCTGGTGTAATTTTTTTTTGTTTCTTACTCACTCTACTAAAAAAACACGAGAAAACTAAGAGTAGCCGGGGCACGTGGCGCATTGGTTACACGTTCGCTTCATAAGCGGATGGTTATGGGTTCCCAGCCCCGGCACTAGCAATTTTTCGTCGGTTGGTCTTCCCCCGAGAGTGGCTGGCACTAATCCCTTTTCTGAGCTGATAGTTCTAACGGATGCACATAATTGGACATCGGCGAAACGGCAAATCATAATTGGCCCTCAATCGAACTGGAAAAGGAACAGTTGGCACACATCATCATCCTCGTGCTCAACGTTCTACCATGGAGAGAGTAGAAACGTGAAAGCAGCACAAAAACCAGTTCGATATAGTAGAATAGAATGAAATTAAGCGCTGTACAAACAGTTATCCCGGCTGGTACAGAATGTATTTCATTGACCCTTGCTTTCGACCTTCTTGAGGTAGATTACAGGAATAGCAGGTTTGTACACACATAACCTCCTGGTTCAAACCCAAGATCGAAGCTTTGGATGAAATAAAATCACTCTATCTTTAATTTTCACCGACCGAAAAACCAACCGCAGAGGGATTACTTCACCAATTCATCTGTCGTTCCATAACAGTTTACCGAATCAATGCTTCCGCACTATTCATCCATGTGTGTTTATAACATCCCTTGCATTTACTGAACGACGATTTCAAACCAACCCATCGATGTAGCAGGAAAGATCGTACCACAAAAAGACACGTGCGACAACATCTGCAGGACGACTACGCGCCGGTCGTATAAATAAATCAGTGCAAGTCAATGCGTTCAGTAGTGTCGTTACCAACTTCCATCCCGAATAAACGCGCCGCCGGTTTGCACCATCCACCATGGGCTTGGCGACTTCTTCGATCACCCTGCTAGTGCTGTGCTTTGCGGCAGTGGGACGATGTGACCTGCCTCACTATGTCGTGTATAAGAGTTTCTTCACGGCCCTGTACGAATGCGGTGAATACCTCCAGGTGGACAACGTAACCTTGGATCAGTACATCTACTACGGTTATCCCAGTATTCCGGAAGTGAAACGTCTGATACATTGTGCCATGGTCAACGTGGGAGCCTGGAATGACTACAGAGGCGTGAGAAATAACGTGTTCCGGTATTTCTTCCAACCGAACGCATTGGATACCGAGTACGAGCAGCGAACGCAGCTTTGCCTGGATAGTATCTGCCCGAACGAGATCGACCAAAACTATCGAGCTTTCGAAACCTTTAGCTGCTACTACAGGCAGTTTGGCCGTCTGATTAAGGATGATGTATTCAATCCCGCGGAACCTCTGGAGTTCTTCCAGCTTCTTCAATTTGTTCGACTCACTCTGAACATTTCTCCCGAGAAGGTGGCCCAGTTTGCAGCTGGCAATTTCCTAGATGATCCAGTGTTCAAGCAGGCGCTCTTCATCGGAGCCCTTCGAGTCGGAGCATACAGTTGGGACAGGGGCTATCTGTTTGATGCCAGCTACGCGCAGTACAATGTTCCAGAGATCATTTCTCCGTGTACCAGGAAGTGCGTTGAGGATGTGACTGCTCAATACTGCAGTGCCGATAAGATGGAGCAGGTGTATCAAATCTACAAGCAGTGCTTGCATACGTTCTTGGACCCACTGTTACAGGGCATGTTCCAGTCGGTGATAAGTGGTAGAATCTGTGAACAAGCGGTACTCTTCTAGTGGAACAATTCGGAACTAATAAATGTTTTTGCAATTTATGTTTTTCATTATTATTTTTTTTTTTGGTTCAGCATTTTTTTTATATTGGGCTGTCACTTTTAAAAATTAAGAATTTACAAGTGACTAAATGGCAAATTTGACTCAATTTAACATCTATCATGTAAGTCCGAGTTGGTTGCACAGGATGTCAACAAACCTATGTGACCAGGTACGTAGGAACAGTTTCACATTTCACATCTATATCACAGCCAGAGAGTAAAAAATTCGAAGATTCACTGACATTATCATTTTTTCATTCGTGTTTGACCACATTCATTGTCAGCTGAATGCCTCTCTTTTTTCATTCAATTCGCTGTCACGAATATTTGTTCGCACGTCGTAAAATGTCCAATTTCTGTTAACAGTCGCACAATACGACTTAATGGACAAATAGAGAACATAATTAATATTCCAATAAACTACTATATACAAGTTTTGAGGCGATTGGAAGTATAATCGGGAGTTACGGTCCAGTTTTATTTCTCAGTAAAAATTGTCTGGCAAAAAAATGAATGAATAGGTGAAAAAATTCATTCACCAAAATGGATTTTTTTTATCCCTCAGTTGAGAATTTTCAATATTCACGTTGAATTTCACTCATTGAAAATGAAAACTTTAAACTCTGATCACAGCACGGTGATATGGCTGAGAGGTTTCTGTCAATCAGCGGACCGGTGTTCGAATATTTTAATTTCATATGTGTTCCGTACGGAACGTGAGATTAGTCAACGAGCATCCTATTTAATCACCCAACGTAACCACCGCGACCCACGAATGCGAAACACTAATCGATTTGCCGCCCCCAACACGACCCACCCTTGCTACGCATTTGATTACGTGAGTTCCGACAGCCACTGTGAGTACCAGCAATGAGAGCAAGTGAGTGGTCCCGTCATCGTCGCCGTCTCCGAAGTGTGGTGACTAACACAAAACTCACCACAGCAGCACCCCGAGAGTGACAGCCATCGAGAGAGTTCCACCCGCGTCTGGAACCAGCGTCGCGATATTGCGCGAACATTCCAGATTGCGGGTGCGCACATATAAATACCCGAGAAGTTCGCCCGCAACTTCAGTTATGTTTCTATCGCCGCGTCATATACCTCGTTCGAGTGCAAAAGTAAAAGTGCTAAATTCTAAGTAGTGTTAAGTAGTAGTGTAAGGTGCAGAGAAATAAAGTAGTGAATTAGTGAACCAGTGGTGTTGTGCCTCTCAATCCGAATTCCCGACAAGTGATACAGTCCACCCCGACCCGACTGGAGTTGGCCCCAGATACGCGCCAACAATATGTTTTATTTGTTGATTCGGTTTTAGCGATTGCTAGCTCGATTGTATTTGTGATAAAAGTCGTAAATTTGAGTAAAACGGGCCGCTCCTTTACGTGCATCCAAGATCCAAAATTTACATGACTTTTTTCTGAGACTGTGAGTCAACAATCGTCCGCCAGTCGGGGTGACGAAGAAACTCTATGTCCAAGCTAGAATCATCCAGAGGAATCTTTGGATAAACTCAAGGAAAAAGATTTGACGGAAAATAATTACTGAAGGAACACCTGGACGAATTCCTGAGGAAATTGTTGATGAATTTCAAGATGAAATTCCTGGAGGAATCCCTGAAAGAGATGCTGAAGGAAGTTACTTCAAAATTCTGTCCAGTAAATCCAGGAGAAATACCTCTAAGAATACCAGGGAAAATCCCTGAATAAATTCCTGGAGAAAACCATGAAAAACTTTTTGGATGAATCAATGAAGAGACTTCTGGAGTGAGCTCTGAAGGAGTTCCCGGAGAAATCCCTTAAGGTATAACAAAAGAAATGAACCAAGGAACTTCAAGAAAAAAATCCCTCAAAGAATTCCAGTGAGATATCCTTGAAGAGTTCCTGTATGAGCTCCTTAAAGAAGTTCTTAGACAAATTAATGAAGGATTTCCTGGAAAATCCTGGATTAGTTTCCAAAGAAATTCCAAAAGGAGTTTCTGAAAAAAAAAAATCCTGAAGCAATACCAAGAAGAATCCCAGGAGGAATAATTCAAGGAATTACTGGAAAAATATCTCCAACAATTTCAAGAGAAATTCCAAGAAAAATGGAATATCCAAATAATCCAAAATAAATTCCTCAAGGAGTTATAGTAGAAATCCTTTAAAGAATTTGAGAAGGAATCGCGGAAGGACTTCCTCAAGGAATTTTTCCAACAATTTCAGGAGAAATCCCTTGAAGAACACCAAGAAAAATCCCTGAAAAAATCCTGAAAGAATTCCCCAAAATTCTTGAAAGAATTTCTACAAAAAAAATCACGGACTATATTCCTGAAGGAACCTATGAATGAGTTTATGAAGAAATCCTCAAACGAATTTCAGGAAAACAACCATAAAGAATTCTAGGAGAAATCCCTGAAGATGTACGGTAACTTTGTATGTTCCGTGAGAGCTGTAGAGCCAAACATTGGTAAGTCGAAATAACGTTCAATTCAAATGAACTGAGCTCAAAAATCAGATCGAGAAAGAGAGACCCAACGGACGTGTGTACATGAGGAAAGATCTGCCGCACTTGTGGCCAGATATGTGCTACGATGGCCACAAAGTAATCACTGTGATTCAAATACTTCGGTGGCCAACAAATAACATCTGCATACAACAAACAGCCTGCTGTTCCAGAAACCCAAAAAACATTGCAGTAATCGAATATAAAAGAAAAAGCAGTGATTTAACGGCAACGACTTTTATCGCGAAACCCTACCTGGATAAAAACTAATCATAGGATGTTTGGTGAAAACCATTCCTGCACCATCGAGTATCCGTAGGTCGGCTCTAGAGGCACGTTCTCCTCCATTTGGGAAATTTGTACCATGTTCCTGCACCATACAGTGTACCAGCTACCTACATTGAAAAGTATTGTAATGGAATGGTTCACAAGCTTTGCACAATGTGCCTACTAAACATTTACATCAGATCTTTATGTAACAGTTTATTATACTGTTTCCTTACCTTTGAACCATTAACTTTTCCGAAATATTATTTTTCCGTGCAATGTTACTTTTTTTCAATTTCAGAAATTTTTCCGTGCTTTGTTTTGTTGATGTTTTTGATTTTGTTCAGCTGTCGACCGGTCGATGGTCCTTTGTGTATGAGGAACTAGGGTAACGGTCGAATTTTGGACCCCTAGAGGACATTAGTTTGAATTTAAGTCAGAATCAAACAGATTCAGATGATATTATGCATAATGATGATGTAAGTATGATCGTAAAATCCACCGCTGTTCGTTAAAAATATACACAAGGTGATTTCTGGCTGAATATTTGATGAAAATGACTAACTTATAAAGCATCAGTTTACACTGTTTTGGACACCCCAATACATTTTGGACCCTCTGAAATATATATTTTGGACACCCGGTGTTTAAACCCGTTTGAAACTATTTTCGAAGAATCTGCCACTCGAATAAGTTGGATCACATCCTAATTACTTGATTAACAAAGGCTGATTACACGAACTTTGCGAATTTAATGCGCTAGAATGATAAACGTTTTTGTTTACATCTGCAAGTTTCCTCAGCACCGCAATCTCTTTTTGTAAACATGTTGAGACACTCGCCTGGACGACCAGATTGATCAAATTAAATTTCAAGGTAAATAATGATATTTCCAGTGAGGAAATGATTGCTACCCGTGTAGAGCAATGTAATTTAGCGAATGATTCTAAAATTTTGCTTCACCTCTTCATTAAATCTGTGTAAGTTGTGATAATACAACCCAGGGGGTCCAAAATATATGGGGGTCCAAATTATATTGGTTACCCTACTGCGACCCACACTTGAATGGACATCAACAGCAACAAGATCGTTGATATTAAAAACTTTAGTAGATTACATCGCCTTCATTGATAATTCCAATAATAGGATAGATGTAGATGCATTAAGGTTTATACTAGAAGTCGAAGTTTAATTAGTTATATGTAAATATTAGGCCAAGGTAATAAGTAGATTGCAATGAAAGGAATGCGAATGTAGGTCAATCCGGAAAGACACATATGTCAGATTACCATGAATCAATGGATGACATTCAACACGAGCCTTTTTACCCTTCTTACACCCATAAGAAGGGTATAAATACCGCTCGAAAAACCGACTTTCGATCCGAGGCCCGCAGGGCCGAGTATCATATACCAATCAACTCAGCTCGACGAACTGAGCAAATGTGTGTGTGTGTGTGTGTGTGTGTGTGTGTGTGTGTGTGTGTGTGTGTGTGTGTGTGTGTGTGTGTGTGTGTGTGTGTGTGTGTGTGTGTGTGTGTGTGTGTGTGTGTGTGTGTGTGTGTGTGTGTGTGTGTGTGTGTGTGTTTTTTTTTTTTTTCCTTCTAAACCATAGGGGGATAATCTGCTCAACAGACACCCTAACAGAAGGTTAGGGTAGTGTAGGTCTGACAGGCCGTCTTCTACAACAAAAGTAAAATCCAGGACTACTCTCTCCTCGTACCCACTAAACCATTCCTATGGTCGCCAAACCCTACGTCTCTCCGGAACCACCAAGAAGGTATTGCTTCAGAGAGGGGCTAGTGCACATCGCACCCACAAGGTTAGCTGCGTAGCCTGCAGCAACGAACATCGATGACTCGCTTTGGAGAGTCCATCACGGTAGCATGCTGGCGCTTAGCCAGTTTCCCGAGTGGTCCTCACCACTCCCTTTGTCCTCGGAAGGCGGGCAGGGTCAACCCCGCCCGCGCCCTACTGCTGAGCGGACATCAAGAACTGATGCCCACATGCAACCCGATCTGACCTGCTGAAGGCAAGGGTATCACTACCCTTCAGGCCTTATCAGATGCATCCGTAGGTTGCAGACAGCAGGGTCTCACCTACCCCGACCCTTGCCGGGGACCCCTTTCCAACCGCGGGCTCAGATCCAACCCAGTAGACTGACGCCACGACAGCACCGCTACCGGGACTTCCTCTCCGCGGCCACTTAATTGCTGTAAGGGTCGATCTCGACCGCAGGGCACCGGTATGACCTACGAAGCCGACTTCGAACCCCTGGACCACCTCTTGTACTGCATCTGGACTAGCCATTCTCCGAGTCCACGCGCCACCTCCTTTGTAGCTCCCAGACGATATGGGTGATAGCCGTTGAAACGGCATTCCAGCTAATCTCATCCCTACACATTCTCTGGACCAAGTTGTCCGGAGTTGTGTCCTCCCCGCATGTGGCAAGCATGCGGTCACGCATTGTGCGAAAACGCGGGCACACGAACAAAACGTGTTCCGCCGTTTCCTCTAAACCATTGCACACTGGGCATTCGGGAGAATCCGCATGCCCGAAACGGTGTAGATACTGTCGGAAGCAACCATGACCTGTAAGGACCTGTGTCAGGTGGAATGAAACTTCCCCATGGCGCCTGTTAATCCAACTATCTACCCTCGGTATCAACCTATGGGTCCACCTTCCTTTGGTGGAACTGTCCCACGCGCGCTGCCATTTGACCATAGAGGCCATCCTGACAGTCTTGCGTATGCCTCTTGTGCCGCGCATTTCGAAGCACTCCATATCCTCACTGATAAGAATGCTGATGGGCACCATACCAGTAATGACACAGAGAGCGTCGTGTGACACGGTACGGTACGCGCTTGCAACCCTCAGACACATAAGCCTGTAAGTACTTTCCAGCTTCCGTCGGTAGCATTCAGTACTTAGCGCGGTACCCCACGCCGGGCCGCCATACCTAAGTATGGACGTAGCAACACTAGCCAGAAGCTTGCGCTTACTGGCGTACACCGCTGAGCTATTGGACATCATCCGGGACAGTGCCGCAATAGCTGTGGAGGCTCTTTTACAGGCATAATCGACGTGGCTACCGAAGGTAAGCTTATCGTCGATCATCACGCCCAAGTGCTTGACAGAGCGCTTCGACAGGATAGTGCACTCTCCTACACTGATCTCCGTCTGCTGCGCCGACTGCATGTTGTTCACAACCGTCACCTCTGTCTTGTGGTGAGCCAGCTCCAGTTTTCTGGACCGCATCCACGCCTCCACAACTTTGATCGAGTGGTCGGTAGTCAACTTCACCTCCTTGATCGTTTCACCGTAGACTTCGAGCGTAATATCGTCGGCAAATCCAACAATCACCACTCCTACTGGGTACTCTAACCTCAACACCTCGTCGTACATGACATTCCATAACACCGGACCCAGGATGGAACCTTGCGGGACTCCTGAGGTTATGTGAAAGCACTTCCGACCCACCTCCGTGTCGTAAACTAGTACGCGATTCTGGAAGTAGCTTCCGAGAATCTTGTACAAGTACTCCGGTATCCCCAGACGCAGGAGCGCATCGGCAATAGCAGCCCAACTGGCGCTATTAAATGCATTCCTTACATCCAGAGTCACTACCCCGCAGAAGCGAATTCCCCTCCTCTTAGGCTCGAGTGCTTTCTCGGCGGTTTTTGTAACCGACAAGATAGCGTCTACGGTGGACCTCCCCTTCCGGAAGCCATACTGGTTGCTCGAGAGACCATTTACGCCCTCAGTGAACTTCAACATTCTATTGAGGATGATCTTTTCGAGCACCTTCCCCGCCGTGTCAATCAAGCATATTGGTCTATATGCCGACGGGTCTCCGGGTGGTTTCCCCGCCTTTGGCAATAGTACCAGGCTCTGCCTCTTCCAAGCTTCTGGGAAAACTCCCTCGTCCAGGCATTTCTGCATAGTAGACCTGAACATCTCGGGAGCTTCTGCAATAGCTACTTTTAAGGCCAGGTTCGGAACTCCGTCCGGACCTGGGGCCTTACCTACGCTAAGGGACTTAGCTATCCCCGCAAGTTCCACATCGGTTACCCTTTCCTCATCGCCAGCCCCAGTCCCCGGCTGTCCTACGAAAGGAGGCCAAGGACTAGGATCATGACGCGGAAAAAGTCCTCCAATGATCCCCTCCAACATCTCTGGAGATTGCTCTGAAGGAGCCATCACACCTCTCGTCTTGGCCATAACGATCCTGTAGGCATCACCCCACGGGTTCGTATTGGCACTCTGACAGAGACCCTCAAAGCAGGCCTTCTTGCTTGCTCTTATCTCGGTCTTGAGCGCGGCTTTTGCAGCGGCGAACACCACCCGCCGTTCGTTTCGCTCTTCCTCTGATCGTGCTCGCTGCATCCGCCGCCTAGCCCGTAGGCAGGCGCGGCGCAGGTCCGCAATCGCGTCGGTCCACCAGTAAGCCGGTGGCCTCCCATTTCTAGGGTGGACTCGCCTAGGCATGGTCGCATCACACGCACGTGAGAGCACCGCTACCAGCTCGTCGCCGTCTAAACCGAGTAAGTTTCGCTCACGGCGGAGCGCTTCCCTAAATACCTCTTCGTCGAAGTATGATGTCTTCCACCTACGAGGGCTTGGCCTTGGCCTAGCCGCCTCTTCTTCTATCCGCTGTCTGCTGTTGTTGTAGTCGATACTGTAGCGAACCGCCAGGTGGTCGCTGTGAGTGTAGCCATCATCTGTGTGTATGTGTATGTGTGTGTGTGTGTGTGTGTGTGTGTGTGTGTGTGTGTGTGTGTGTGTGTGTGTGTGTGTGTGTGTGTGTGTGTGTGTGTGTGTGTGTGTGTGTGTGTGTGTGTGTGTGTGTGTGTGTGTGTGTGTGTGTGTGTGTGTGTGTGTGTGTGTGTGTGTGTGTGTGTGTGTGTGTGTGTGTGTGTGTGTGTGTGTGTGTATGTGTGTGTGCGAATGTTACAAAAAAAAGTCACGCACGTTTCTCAGCCGTCTGATATCCGATTTGGAGTCTGTTAGTTGCAAATGAAAGCTACAACATCCTAGTAGAACGCTCTGAAATTTTTTTTCGATTGGACATTTGGTTACTGAGATATCTTTCGAAGAGTACTTAGGGGTTATACAACTAAACTTTTTGAAATTTTCAACAAAGTGTATCATACTAAATATCTCAGCCGTGTGTCAATCAATTTAGGTTCTCTTGGCACTAAATGAAAGCTACAACATCCTAGTAGATTGCCCAGAAATTTTATTGGGATTGGACATTTGGTTACAGAGATATCTTTCCCCATCGGAATCGAACCCGCTCTCCTCAGCATGATGCGACTAAGAGCTTGGTGACCCTAGCCGCACGACCACGGAGCCACACAAAATTGAGCTCAATTAATTAATCTTTCGCGAAGTTAGAACCGTTCTCGTAAATAAATCACATTTTTTTAAACATCTTTTTCTTGAACTGTCATATCTCCGAAGCCAGTGAACCAAATTGAATGAAATTTTGAACGTTTATCAACAATATATCAATGCTTCACAAGCCCTCAAAACATAGGTACACTTTGAACGTTGAAAAAAGTTATAATGCAATGACAATTTTTGGATCATTCTTCAAAAAACGCATTTTTGTGCATCATTGTCATTACATTTTAGTTTTGATATCCTAAGATATTCTACTTCTGTTCTCAAGATATCTACACATTTTTTTTTTTTTTTTATTCTTAATCACTTAACCTAATTTACAGCTCTCTTGTCCACTAGGGTACTACGTGAGCGATTCCAATTGGACGCTGCACTTCCACTTTTGTACAGCGCCTAAATTTATTCTATTCTATTCTACTGTATTGAACTGGGGATGGGATTTTGTATGGGAAAACGTACTTTTTTGCATTTTTGTCATAAGTTGAAAAAGTTTGTCTGAAACTTTTTAACCGATACTGTAGAATGATAGCCTAGAATGTCCTGAAAAACTTTGTTGAAGACCGCTAAGCGATCCGATGCTTGTGAAAATAGTTATAACCAACGAACCGCATGTATGTGTTTATGTTTTTACATGTAAAGGAATAACAATAGCAACAAAATCATGCTGTTTCGCCAAGCAATGCCAACGCTATAACTTTTTTCATAAGCATCAGATCCCTTCGCGGTCTTCGACAAAATTTTTCAGGACACCCTAGGCTATGTTTTCCTTTCATTGGTTACATGGTTTTAGAAAAATTCGAGCTTGTTATGAGAGAAATGCAAAAAAGTGTGTTTTCCCATGTAAAACTCCATACAAACTTCAAACGCGATGCGCAAAACGTAGACAAAACCGATCGTGCCCAAACTTTGCACACTTATTTGGGTCCTGAAATGGGATCAAAAAAGCTTTGATCTGATGAGATATCGTTGAATTTTTCATTTTTCCATATAAACGATGACCCACTCTAGTGTGTATGTATGTGTGTGTGTGTGTGTGTGTGTGTGTGTGTGTGTGTGTGTGTGTGTGTGTGTGTGTGTGTGTGTGTGTGTGTGTGTGTGTGTGTGTGTGTGTGTGTGTGTGTGTGTGTGTGTGTGTGTGTGTGTGTGTGTGTGTGTGTGTGTGTGTGTGTGTGTGTGTGTGTGTGTGTGTGTGTGTGTGTGTGTGTGTGTGTGTGTGTGTGTGTGTGTATGTATGTGTGTGTGCGTGTGTTACAAAAAAAAGTCACGCACGTTTCTCAGCCGTCTGATATCCGATTTGGAGTCTATTAGTTGCAAATGAAAGCTACAACATCCTAGTAGAACCCTATTGAATTTTATTACGATCTGACATTTGGTTACCGAGATATCTTTCGAAGAGAACTTTGAAGTAATATAGGTTAGCTTTTTAAGAGATTTTTAACATTTAGCATATTGATGAATATCTCAGCCGTATGTCAACCGAGTTGAGTTCTCTTGGCAGCAAATGAAAGCTACAACATCCTAGTAGAACGCTCTGAATTTTTTTTCGATTGGACATTTGGTTACTGAGATATCTTTCGAAGAGTACTTAGGGGTTATACAACTAAACTTTTTGAGATTTTCAACAAAGTGTATCATACTAAATATCTCAGCCGTGTGTCAATCAATTTAGGTTCTCTTGGCACTAAATGAAAGCTACAACATCCTAGTAGATTGCCCAGAAATTTTATTGGGATTGGACATTTGGTTACAGAGATATCTTTCGAAGAGTACTTAGGATTTATACAACTAAACTTTTTGAGATTTTTGACCAAGTGTATCATAATAAATATCTCACCGTCTGTCAACCGATTTCGGTTCTCCTGGCACCAAATGAAAGCTTTAACATCCTAGTAGAATCTTATACAATTTTATTAGGATTGGACGTTTGGTTATCGAGATATCTTTCAAAGAGTACTTGGGAGTAATATAGGTTAATCTTTTGAGAGATTTTTGACCAAGTGTATCATAATAAACATCTTAGCCGTCTGTCAACCGATTTGGGTTCTCTTAGCATCAAATGAAAGCTATAGTATCCTTGTAAAAGACCCTGAAATTTTATTTTGATTGGACATTTGGTTACTGAGATATCTTTCAAAGAGTATTTCAATAAATTCCTTTTTTTATTATTTTATTCGCTTGTTATCTTGCATGAGCTTTTGACCAGTCTATGGGAAATTATTGTTCAATAAACAATGCTGGCCTCATATAAAGTGTATACTAGCAGGTTATTGTTTCCAATAAAATCATAAATAACAAGTTACAAATAAACAGGGATTCTATGAAAACTAACAATATATTAAATGAAAGCTTTGAATTTATATATTGTGGGAAAAATGCAAGAACCGGACAGCCAAAATAACTAGCTAATTCCAAAACTGATTAGCATAGTAGATATATTATTTTTGTCCTTTTGGTAATCGATTCAAGATCTTTTGGCAGTTAACAAAAGATATAATATTCCAGAATATGTAAGCCATTTTTTAAAAATTTCACACAAGATTCTAGAAGGTGTCTGGCATTTCTGGTTGTTTAGTCCATGATCCATGATGCTATTTTGGAAACCAATCCACTAGATGCCAAATCCACAATATTTTCTAGAACTTTTGGTCCATCACACAAAATAAATATGTTAAATACGAATAATACAACAATAGTTTTAATGAGTGTAAGAAGGGTTCTGTTCACCATAGGTGGATTAAATCGGGTTTTTATATCTGATTTTGGAGGTCTTCTCCTCTTCTCCCTTTTGAACTTGCCACAACCGAATCAAATGCGATTGACGAAATTTTGCATTGACATAGAGCCATTTTAGCCGGGGCCCATGGCGTAGTGGGTACACGTTTGCTTCATAAGCAGATGGTCATAGGTTCGATCCCAGCCCCGGCACTTTCGTCAGTTGCTCTTTCTTCCTGAGAGCAGCTGACACTGACCCTCTTCTGAGCCCATGGCTCAAATGAACCGGGATACTTGTACATCGGTAAACGGCAACCCGTAATGGACCCCCAATCGGACAGGAAACAGGAACAACCAACAGCCACACATCAACATTCTCGAGCTCATCATTCTACCATGATAGGGTAGAAAGTGAAAGCAGCGTAACGTCCACCAGTTCGATGTAGTACAATTAGAAATACAATACATTTAGGCGCTGTACAAAAGTGTATGTACATCTTCCAATTGGAATCGCTCACGTAATGCCCTAGTGGACAATAGAGCAGTAAATTAGGTTAAGTGATTGAAGAATAAAAAATAGAGCCATCTTTAGCATATGGACTGGATCGAGGATTGGACACAGAAACGACTTTTAATACACTAAAACCTCTTTTTATGCATGTTATTTTTATGCACTTTTAATTTATGCACCTTTTTATGCCCTGCATAAAAAGAGGGAAAGCTACTGGGAACCAGTATTGTGCATAAGAATATTTAATAATGACGGGAACTATTGCAACGGTGGCCAGGGGGTGGTTATAGGAGAGAGCAGAAGAGAAGGTTGCAGGGGCGTTTCAGGGGGTCCCAAGGGGTTTCAGCGAATTGCCAGCGGATTTTTTTCGGGGGTTTCGGAGCCTCTCAGGGGTGTTACATGAAGTCCGAGGGTGTTTAAGGCTCAAGCATCCGTCATCATTTTTTGGAAATAGAATAGCAGTTTTTTCGCTGTAATTCAAAACAATGACCACGAAAATATATTCACTGTATTCTATTCTTCATATGGAATACAGTGAATCCATTTTCGTTGCAAAAAATATTGATTTGAACGAAAAAAAAGGCTTTCAAATGTTTGATGATGACGATGATTTCAGAGACGAATGGTTCAACGTTAAGGGAGACATCGGAGACATTTCAGGAAGTTGCAGAGCATTTTTGGCGGGATACAGAGGCGTTACGGAAGCGTTACGGTAGATCTTTTTTTAGGGGGTTGCCTCTTAAGTGTGTTACATGGGTCCGATGGGGTTTAGTGGGATTTCAGAGGCATTTAAGAAAGTTGCCGAGCATTTTCGGCGCGGTTCGTCCGCTGGTTTGTTTTTAAAGTCTGGAACACAAATCTTATATGTAGCTGGATAGAACTTGACAGATTTCTCATAATTTAACCTCTGAGGGAACTATCATATAATTTGATGTACAATTTGTTATTGTACTCCAAGCTTTTGTCAAACGGGTGCCTCAAATGTTGCAATAACGGTTGAGCACGCTGTAATGTTACTTATGTTCCTCGTCAACCACTTCATACAACTGCATTAGTGGTCTAATAACACTTAACGCGCTCGGCATAGTTCCATCATGCTACTCAAAGTGTTGCCACAAATAATGCTTAGTTTACAAAACCCAGTTATCTGGCCAGTGGGGCATGGGAGCCTAAGCTTCAACTGCTAATGCAATTAGAGACTACCCAGATTTAGACGTGGGTAATCCTATATATGAAAAGTTATCCAAGCCGTTCTGGAAAATTCGAAATTCAAAAAATATATTTAATGTACATTTAATTGTTTGAAATCAAACCTATACTATACAATATATGCTATCGCAGATAGACGTTCTAGCTCGAACAAATTTATTCAAATTATCTATGTTAATTTTCACAAGCGACACCTAGGCAACCGATTGCCACAGTGCAGTCGTGTGCAGTTGCAGTTGAGAAACCACGTGTTTCCAGCCGCTTACTTACCACCCAATTCACCACCCAACGAGAAATAAAATCAAAACAAACACTGTCAAAATCATTCCTACATTTGCGTCACATTCACAAAGATTTTGAAATGCGAGTGAAGTTCATCCAAATTCAGTTTTATTCAAGCAAATCTATGTAAAATAAATGAAATAATGTGTAAAATAGTTAACAAGAGTCCTGCGCTAATTTGTGCAAAAGATTTAAGACATCAAATAAAAGTCATTTACTCTGCACAAATCATGTGGAAACATTACACTAGTTTACAGCATTTTTGAACTCGGTAAGCTGATGATCGTTTTTGGTGTGGAATTATGCCCCGAGTACGAAAAGTCGAAGGAAAAAAATACAGTAGAGCGGAAATTTTTTCGACTTTCCATACAAGGTTGATGATTTGAAATCGATTTTTGTTCTATTTTTAAGCAAAGTCGCTCACTTCAAACATTTCATTCTCCGTAATAAATGCTCCGATTGAGCTGAATTTTTTACTGTAACTCGCCTACACATGATATGTCAAATAAACGTCGGGAAAGAATTTTTAAGTTGCTTTTTTCTTATTGAAAAAAATACATTTCTTTCAAAAAAATTGAGAATTTTGCTAAAATTTAAGAAGATCGTCCCAAAAACTCGCCAATATCTTGAATTTCATCAATCTGACGCAAAACCTGTATTCAGATGGTCGAATGGTATTGTATTCAGCTTTCAATTTATGGAAAAATAAATAAAATTGGTTGAACAAAACGCAATATATTTGAATTTTAGTAAATTACATATTTTGAAAAATTACAAAACTCGATATTGAGCTAAAACTCAAAAACTGTTCTACTTTAAATTTTTTGAAAGTTGGTTTCGAAATCAGCACTAAATTGTGCTTTAAAAATGGTGGTCGTTGACAGAAGTTCACGACTTTCGATTTATTTTGTAAACTTGTGTAATTTATTTACCTTTCGCATATAAATCTGAAAAATAATATTTTACACTTTTACAATCGTTATCGTGGTTCAATCGATCCCAAACAAATAAAAAGTTTGAAAGGTTTGAGCTCACATCATTTTTTTTTGTTTCAGAGTGATTTACCCTTCTTCAAACTGCTTTCTTTCAAAAATACTCTAAAACCATTTCTTGTTTGTTCTTACATCAGTTCCAATAATTTATTTACCTTTCGCATATAAATCTGAAAAATAATATTTTACACTTTTACAATCGTTATCGTGGTTTAATCGATCCCAAATAAATAAAAAAAAACACGATTAATTTTTCAATGTTTTAAAATGTAATTAGATTAAGAGATGAACCAGCCTCGAGCTGAAAATCACTCTAATAAAGAAAAAAAAATATCATTAGATTGGGAACACTTATGGATTGAGAACATTGGCAAGTTTCTGGCAAACGGTTTTCTGGGAAATATCGCACAATCCACAAATACCAATGTGTGCAACTATTTGCCAAATTGCTTAAAAATTGTTATGTATAGTAGTGAACGCGTGTGTAAGTGAAAAGCATAAGCAAGCCAACCGACCGTTTGTCAAAAGGTGCCGTTGTTTTTCAACAATACATGACGGGTTTTTATGTCCATATAATTTAACGTTAATTTAACTGTACAATAAATTGTAACAGTTTGGTATGAATTGCTTAAACCATTGTTTATAATACAAAGCGTCAAGTTTTGTATCGTTCAACATGAAAGCAACAGTCTGTGATAAGACAACATTAACAGTAAGAAGAATTTTACTGTTTGGAATCCAAGACAAACTGTATTTTTTCTATGCGGGTAAAATTAATGTTCATTTTTGTGGAAATGTTTTGTACAAAATGAGATATGTATAAACGCTTTAAGTTTTTTTGTTGACTATTGAACTTTTTCACTAACGAAATGTTAGAGCCAATATGTCACAAAATGTTAGAGTCAATATGCCATGCTTTCGTCAACTATTCTTTTAATGGCGAAATAAAACTAATCTGTGTCATGAACCGGTTTAATACAACCCAAACTATGTTTTATCATGTGAACAGCGCTAGTTTACAAACATCACATGTACGTACAAAAACGCTATCAGTAACATGTTTTTGTTTTATTTTACTTTACTAGCGTTGAAAGCTTCCTTGCAATAACAAACATTAAGTCGTCTATCGCACGTTCACGTTCGACTGAAGTTCCTTTCCAGCATCCTTGCACTTTTTATCACCCATGGATGCCAAGAAATGAAATGAATCGTCTCAAATCGTCGCTACCACTCAATTGTGGTCGCGCATGCTCCATAAATTAGCCGACTTCAACCACGAACCCACCGGAATCCACCTGTTGACACTGTAAACATCATCCGACAAGCCACGTGTTGAACTGCTCGTGCAGTTCATCCGCAGGTTCGTATCAGCTCTACACGTGACTCAGCCTGACCGAAGTTGGCCGAACGGCCGATAGGTAACCCACCAGAATGATGGTCCATGATCTTCAACATCTCTAGACTAAAACTGTTTGGACTCTGGAACCATTCTCAGTTGACTACCATCAGTCACTCCGGTCGGTTCGGTCGCCTTTTCGTGCGGGTTCTGGTCCATGTGAGGATTAATTGTACTATGTTCCTGCTACTACTGATATCAGTTTCAACAGTTTCAAGTTTTCAGTGAGGAGAAAAAAAAACTTGATTGAAAACTGTTGCGTTTAATTGCTCTTGGTGTCCACCCGGAATGGGTGATGTGTGGTGGCTAGAAAACCGGAAGAGTTTCTTTCACAACTTTCAATCCAGTGTGGAATCTGGTGAATAAAAACCCGTAAAGCGCAGTGTTTTCGTTTGAGGCGAGAAGCGTTGGGGAGCATCAAAACAAAAAAAGAAAGAGGATATGATATTGTTCCCGGAAGCGAACCAATTTATGTGTCAACAACCCGTTTGGGAAAAGAGAGATTCCTAGGACAACTGGCGACCTGATTGCTATTTCCGATACCATATCGTCAACCGGAACCCAGGGGAAGTGGATTAGAAGGATGAAGATGTGCGGTGCCATCGACTGATATGTGCTGGAAAAGCTGTGTGTATTTTTTTTTGGTGGGTGCCTCGAGGGAAAACTTTAGGATTGTGAACAAACATATGATGTGATGATGTCCAAGTTCGGGGTTAAAAGCTGCTACTCGGACACGACATGAGAGTGGAAAAATCTTAAATATCAGTGTCTGATGGTTACTGCAAACAAGCTTAGAGAGTGTGTGTTACATCAACAAGATATAATATTTTAATTTTCATTTTAGGTAAAATTGTAAAAATTAAGATGGATAATGGTTTGACAGGTAAAATGAAAGTTTTGTAACCTAATGGCATCTTATGTTTGAAACTAAAATGCTCGATAGCATTTCTAAAGAAATAATTCTTTTGGAGCTAGCCAAGCTTGATTTTCAAATGAAATAAGTTTCTTGGATTTTATATTGGGATGTCTAGAGGTTGTAACCAGACAAGGTTGTGATTCAAGATAGGAAAATGTTTTTCCGTTGTGAAATCAATTTTCTTTGCGAAGTGAATTTGAAATGTGTCTACGAAAATTGAGGCCATCCCAAGTAACAATCAGCATGCCTTGAAGGTTCATTCATGTTTTATCCTGGTTTTATACGAGCATGTGAAAAAGCTAGTTGTTCTATATAAGTTTTATATGGTAGTTTTTTACTTAACACCTTTGGCATTCCATAAAACTATCATATAACTTCTGCTATAAACATCTTCAGTTAAACACTAGCAAGTGGTCATGGATTGGTTTTATCACTTATTATATACCATTTCAATAAAACTTTCATTTGCGGTTGTTGTCGGAGAGATTTTTTTTTGTAAACAAATACACAAAACTGTGAGGGAATGCATAAAACCAACAAAAGATTTCGTGGCCGTAACATAGACCTAAAAATGCTGTGATAAAACCGCTAGTTCTGTCTTGAGCTCAGATATGACCACCTCAGGAGGGTTAGTCCTATTGGAGGAATCATCAGGAACATTTTATCAGAAAAATATGTCGCCTAGCCGGGATAATTTATGTAAATGAGCGATTCCAAGCAACAGCATCAAAATTAAGGAAATTTTTTAATTCATGATTTTCTATTGAACTGAAACTTTGCACAGTTTTTCAGTTCCATCTAAATCGCCATTTTTCGATATCAAATTTTTATTTTGAATCACGACTAACTTTTCGAAAGGGTGTATGTGAAAATGGTTCAATAATATTCAAAAATCTGTACAGCCAAAATGGTTCGTTCGATTGCTATGAATTTTTCAGCAAAGTTAGATAACTAAATGGTGATTCCTATGAAAATATACACTGTGAAAAAAACATCTTTTTTAACATTAAAAATATCATTTTTGTCACAAAAACTCAAATATCTCAAAACCCTATCTTTTTACCAACGCAATTTTTTTAGGGAAGACGGTCCATTGTATTAGCAATCTACCATAAAAATTTGGTGATGGTAAACTAATAAACAAAAAAGTTATAACATTTCAAACATTTCACAATTTTCACATTTGGTAAATATTTTTTTCTGTGTAAATTATTTCGGTCAGAAATCGCAGTTTGATGCTGATTTTATTGTTCAGCAAAGTTAGATAACTAAATGGTGATTCCTAAGAAAATATACACTGTGAAAAAAATCTTTTTTAACATTAAAAAATATCATTTTTGTCACAAAAACTCAAATATTTCAAAACCCTATCTTTTTACCAACGCAACTTTTTTAGGGAAAACGGTCCATTGTATTAGCAATCTACCATAAAAATTTGGTGATGATAAACTAATAAACAAAAAAGTTATGACAATTCAAACATTTCACAATTTTCACATTTAGTAATAATTTTTTTTTAGTGTAAATTAGGCTAATACAAATTTCGATTTTCTCTTATGTCACCGCCCCCTCGGAAAATTTTGGTCGGAATTCAACATTTTGAGGGGGGCACAAATAAAATGTTCAAGAAAATCAACAAATTTAAGGTGTAATTCGAGTTCCACAGAAACTTTCTTAATAAATCCGATGAGTTTATCTATGTTGCCTAATTGATTGGATATTTTTCCATCGAATACATTTATTATTTATCATCCTCCCCCTTAACGAGTCAACGAGCGCTGTGACAAAAGAAGAAAATGAGATTTGTTCCTGCCTTTATTTCGGCCGGAAATCGCAGCTTGATGCTGATTTTATTGTTAATGGCCTTGCGTGAGTAAAACAAGCTGTTTTAATTATGTATTATGTATATTATATGTACAGTAATGTTCCGATTTTATCACGCCCTCCGCGCATTAGTCGTTTATTCATTATTTGCTGTTACATTTGAGGACAAGTGTTTTCCCTCTTCTTCAAAATGAATGTTGAAAGCGTGTTTTGCAACGTTAAAAATATTGAAATGGGTATAGATGTTGAAGTATATATCAAAGCATTTTTGAAAAGGGGCGTGATTAATTGTTTAAACTGATGTCGCTGATGGTACGGTGACATGACTCTCTGCACTTAGCACTTCTGGCAATTTCTCAGTTGTTGTCGTTTTCGAACTTCCTACGCCCTGCTTTACCGATGATATACAGATGGCTCGTTTGTCAAAGTCTAGACGGCAGGACGTGCAAATGCGTAAATTTGGATTCAATTTGGGCATAACCAGTCTCTTTCAGATTATCTATGGTGCTTTCGGTGAGATTTCGTAACTCCTTTGATCATTTTTTTTTCATCAAACGGTCTACAAGAGAGAGTTGAGTTGAAGACCTTTGAGAAAGCGACTGTTCATGTTGTTCGTTAGATTATAATAAACAAAATCACTTATTAGTTTTAACTGACTAGTTTGGTGTTGTTTGCTTGGCTGAAGAAAAAATTTACTATTTAATATCCATAGCGGTAGTATTTTTTTTTTTGCTTTTTCGTGAGCATTGTCATGGTATGTATACAGACAAACAAACGTAACACTGACGAAATTTTCATTGACCACGCCTTTAACGATCATTTTGAATCTTGGTTGTGGCTTTCATAACCAGAAGAGTGCCCTTCATTTTTCTTTGCGTTTGACGTTTCACACTAGCGCCTTCTGATGACGATATTGCACATCGCAGTATTTCGTGAAACATTTCCACCAGGTGGGGGTAGTGTGAACTGGGCGATGGATTTTCACGTGGTAGGTAACTCTCATGCATTTGTTGTTGTTGAAGTTACTCGCATTCTTCCGATCATAAAGTCTGTTCTCTAAGAGGTATTTTTTGAAGATAAACTAGACGTATACGCGTATATAAAACTTTTATTATACAGCTTTTGTCTTAAAAATAAGTTTAATTCCATTTTTCTTATAATCAACAGCTTTTCAACACTATCAAGGGATTTTTTCACCAGTCACGTACAATAAAAAGTATGACACTCTCAATATTTTTGATCAAAACACTGGATCGCGTCTAAGTTTCAAATAGATACTATAGAAATTATGAATAATCAAACAAAAGTATCATGAAAACAACTTGTTTAATTCAGGCGGTAGCCTTTACAATAAAATCAGCATCAAAAAATAATTCTCAAAATAATTTACACAGAAAAAAATTTTTTTTTGTTACTAAATGTAAAAATTGTGAAATGTTTGAAATGTCATAACTTTTTTGTTTATCAGTTTACCATCACCAAAATGTTATGGTAGATAGCTGATATAAAGGGCCATTTCCCCTAAAAAATTAACGTTGGTAAAAAGATAGGGTTTTGAGATATTTGAGTTTTTGTGACAAAAATCATATTTTTTTTAAGTAAAAAAATAAATTTTTTACAGTGTATATTTTCTAAGGAATCATCATTTAGTTATCTAACTTTGCTGAAAAATTCATAACAATCGAAAAATCCGTTTTTGCTGTACAGCTTTTAGAATATTTTTTAGCTGTTTTAGCATACACCCTTCTGAAAAGTTAGTCGTGAGTGAATATGAAGGTTTGATATCGAAAAATGACGATTTAGATGAAATTGAAAAACTGTGCAAAGTTTCAGATATTTTTGAAATGGTCGCTCAGGATCGACTGACATGACTCCGTGGAATTCCTCAAATACAGAAAAATCATTACTAAATATTTTGATTTTACGTACAGCTTGAGATCAAACTTAACGATTCAACATGTTTTCGTCATGCTTATTTTCCGAAAAATTACATAATGTCTTTGAAACTCCGCAATGTTGAAAAACCCTTTTAGGCACCCAATTCCATCGGGTAAATTAAGGGCATTTAACTTCCAATTAATGCACAGTTTGTGTGGCGCACTTATTTTTTGTCATTATCACCCGAGCAGAAAGGAATAGCAACAGCATAATAACATATGTTATTTTGGCAAAATAACTGAGCAACGTAAAGAGTTATTTTCATGTTATTAACATAACATATCATGTTATAAACTTTATCTGTCATAAGCGGCAAAATAACAAAAATCATATCAAAAAATGTTCCTGGAAGACCACTTAAATAACACGTTTCGTTAGTTTCAATAACAACTTAATAATAGCGATTTTGTAAAATATGTCAATAACAAATTATGGAATGCATATGTTATTGATAACAATCTGCACACAAAATGAGTTATAATATCAAAATCATTGCAAAGTAAGTTATAATATCAAATAAATAATTCTATAGAAAACTTTACGAGGAATCAGACCTCCGAAGACCGCAAAGCGATGCGATGTTTGTGGAAAAAGTTATTATGCCTTTCCCGATCAATAAAATGACGAGATTTTATTATTTATTGTATTTATTTATTATTTATTGTTATTATTACTGTTTATAAAACACTAAGCTGAGAAACTGGTCCTATCCTGGTTAGGATGTAATACCAGAAAGAAGAAGAATTGGAACTGATGAGAGAATTTGCACGTGCTGCCCATCATGTAATGCTGTAAACGACGTAAATCTTGTATGCTGCATTTTGGATTTCAAAACTTGTTATTGTTATACTATTGATGATTAAATAATTGTACACTCTCAATAGCACAATAATAACTAAATTTGTTCCACGACAAAACGTATTATTGAAATGTTTTTCAATGGGTGATTACCAATAGCATGATCATAACAAAATAAGATTGTCCAACAAAACATGTTATGGAAAAGTAATGATTTGATAAGTTCTTAATAACAAAACAAGATATAATAACAGGTTTTGTTATTTTGTAGTTATAGATTTGCTATTCTCCTCTGCTCGGGCACAGTCATATTCAGCACAAATTTCCCGTGGCATGTCTCCACGTATTAAATAGGAAAACAAATCTGAACTCCAGATCGACATCATTCCAATTGATGACTGTATAAAAAAAAACCAGAATAATCCACCTAGTGGTGATAGTGCCTTTTTCGTCGAATATGCCCAAGTAACCCCAAGCATTATATCATTGCACGAATTAGACTGAATATCAACATCAGTAATTTCATACTTCTCATGCAATAATCCTTTAGATTGGCATTATCAATGTAATGATGCATTGCATTTTTCTTTACATTAGGGTTCATTAAAAGGTGATATAAGATAATTCAATAATTCGTCCCACTCCCGCCAAACTCACAAAAATGTGAGTTCTTCCTTCGGAAGGGAAGTAAAGCGTGGGTCCCGAGATGAACTAGCCTAGGGCTAAAAATCTCGTTAATACAGATAAAAAAAAATCAATAATTCAACACTGCAAAAACTGAATAAATGCAATGTACAAACAAGCAAAGTTTGCTCTAACAATACATTTATAAAAGCTTGACTCTAATGGTAAACAAATCAAATCAAGAAGATTCAACAACTTTACGGTCAAATCCATCAGTATTCAACACTTCTGGTTCGACTCCCGACCAACTTAATCCCCATTTGAGCCACCGATCGACGACAGCAAAACCATTTTGTAGATGACCTTTTCTCTTTTCTGTAGGCTGCTATCACATGCTAATAATGATGGAAATCACAATTAGCATATGAGCAGTGTGCGAAAGGTGTTTTAATTTTCTTATTGATTGAATATCTTCTAAAATGCATTATGTATTTATCAGTAATTTATCAGAATGTGATAAATTACTGTATTCTATTACATATGACATAGTCGTTTTGGCTTCTACTGCAATGATGTCTCAATCAATCAAAGATCAGTTTCCTTTTAGTTAATGAAAAATTTGTTGTTATCACTGCAGCAGAAACGGTCCAAGGCGCCAGCGCGATGGAGCTCATCTAGCGGTCTTCAACACTTCTGGTTCGACTCCCGACCCGGCGGCGGCGACAAAAAAAAATGGTTAAAACAGTCATGTGTGGGGGGGGGGGGGGGGGGGCATCATACCGTTGATAACGAAACGGTGCTAAAAATAGATTTTTGTTTTGGTTTTTCGTGTTGCACGTATTAAGCATGTGCAAATGTACAGCACATGCATTTATGTTACTTTAGCAATGGCTGTCAGCGTGCTGCAATATGTGGCACTAATTTGATTTTAGTGGGACCCTTTTCGACTTTAATATTGCTTCAATGAGGGGTTTAAAGCAATGCAGCATTATATTCACAATTTTAATTATCAATATATGGCAAAATTGATGCACTTATGTACGGCTTCGTGGTTACTTGGGTGTAGTCAACATTTTTCCGGCCATAAGCCGAAGTGTTCCTGAATCCTGATAATACTCTAGAACGGGATAAATCTCATTTTCTTCTTTTGTCACAGTGCTCGTTGACTCGTCAATGTGGGGTGGAGTTGATAAAAAATAAATGTATTTGATGAAAAAATTCTTAAAAAAAAACAAGCAAAACCGCTTAACTCATCGGTTTTGATAAAAAAAAACTTCTGGAAGACTCTAATTTCACTTTAAAATTGAAAAAAATATTGGTTTATTTATTTGTGCACTTCTTCAATATGTTGAATTCTGACCAAAATTTCCAAGGGGGGACCCCTCTGGACTTAAGAGAAAATCGAAATTTGTGTCAGCCTTATTCAGAAAAGCAAGAATTTTATCAAAGCCATAATTCAATTTGGAAACTTATTGATGGCTCATATTCCGAAGCTATGTTAAACGTTTAGACCGAGCTGAAAAATATCAAGTCTCTCAGTTGACTGCTTGACCACCTTCACTAGCACTGGATGCCGATCATTATCAAGACATTTCGGCAAATTTTATTTTACTATCTTTAGTTATAAGATTCATGTCAAATTTGATAAATAAAAGTGCAAGCAAGCGAAATTTCCCCTATTAAAGCCCATTCAAATTTCAACCGTGTTACAGAGCGCGAGGGCTCAATCAGTTGCATCAAAATTGTTCGCAGTAATTTTTGGCGCAAAAGGGGATTGGTGCTATAAAATTTAAATTTTTCCATACAATGTTGATCCATCCTACTGTATAATGACGCCTCAGGAATCTAAAATGATGTAATTTGACTTTGTTTTGTTCACCTGCGTAATTTCAGCAATGGATCCAATCCTGATTCTGAAACACTGCCGGTAATCTTAAGTGTGGTCAGAGACTATTTTCTTGCTGCCCGTTTATCCGGTTAACGAACATTTTTGATGATATGATGTTTCGCATGCATGGGTTTAGTTTAGTTTTTTAATTGGTCACTTCCGACTGGACACCTGGAACCGGTTCCGGAACACAACCGGTTTAGATACGGTATGAAACTATTTTCCTGCTTACCGTTCATATGGTTATCGAAAAAGCCTCACTTTGATACATATGTTGGATGCATAGATTTGGTTCACTTTTATATTTGGCCACTTCCGATGGGACAACAGGAACCGGTTTTGGAACACTACTGGTTCAGATATGGTCTGAAACTATTTTCTTGCTTACCGTTCATCTGGTTATCGAAAAAGCTTCTCTTTGATGTGTCGCATGCCTGGGATTGGTTCACTTTCTTGTTTGGTCACTTCCGGCGGGACACCCGGAACCGGCTCCGGAACACTACCGGTTCAGATATAGTCAGAGACTATTTTCCTACTTCCCGTTCATCAGATAATCGAAAATGCCGTGGTTTGATGGGTCGCATGCATTGGTTTGTTGCATTTTCATATCTGGCCCCTTCCTGGGGTAGCGGTCCGGAACACCTGAATGTCCATTACTACGGAACGGCTTAACCGATCTGAACCATTTTCAATAGGAAACAATGGAACAATGTACCCCGTCGAATGAACCATCGGTCGTTGAAATCGGTTCATATTTACTATCTAAAAATGAGGTGACTTTTTGTACACACACACACACACACACACACACACACACACACACACACACACACACACACACACACACACACACACACACACACACACACAACACACACACACACACACACACACACACACACACACACACACACACACACACACACACACACACACACACACACATACACACAGACATCATCTCAACTCGTCGAGCTGAGTCGATTGGTATATAACACTTGACCCCACCGGGGGCTTTATCAAACTTTCGTTTTTGGAGTGAACATATAGCCTGTCGGTACACCTTGGTGTATGAGAAAAGCAAAAACCAAGCATAATTTATTCGAACATTAGTGAGAAATAAACAAAAGAAATGTTTGACAAGTCTGAAGATAGTTTTATTTAGAAGGTTGTATCGGGATACGATAAAACTATGATACAACCCGAAATCCTAAGCCGGTTTGCATACGAATATCCTGTAGATCGTAATAAGACTGGGCCAACTAGCCAGAACGTGGGCTTATGGAGGCATATTAGAACTCAAGATGACTTAAAAGTCGGCATCAATGGTTTTATGTTTAGGGTTTTTGCATCGCAAAAAAACTTCGATAAAATCAAAATTGTTACTTGGGAGTAAATGAAAAACTGTTTGTTTGACATTTATTTAACTACTAACGAAAAGCATCAGTTTGAGACTAAACTTCCAATTTATTGACAAGTATGTTGTCATCAACTTGCAATAGAAGTGCTTCTAGCAAATTAGAAATCGTGGGTTCGATTCTTATCGGAGCACGTGGATTTATTTTCACAATACATTCTTAGCACAAAGAGCAATGATATATTCGTGAAATTTCGTGTACTAAACGACATTTTATTATTCGATTCAACTGTTCTCAGCATGAGAGCATTTATTCTAAAAAAATTATCAATTCTTCCTGTTTTTTTTACATTTTCTTTGCAATTTCATTGGATTTTTTTTATGCAATTTAAATATTTGAGAACTCCTCCGGTTCAATTCTTTGAGTCCCCTTCGGAAGTTTCTTTGGGAATTTCTTCAATGAATCTATCTGCATATTCTCAAGAAATTGCTGTTTTTCATGTGGAAACTGCTTCGATAATTCCTTTAGAAGTTGACTTGAAATTTTGAAGTAAATTTAACAACAAAACCATCGGAAGTTGTCCCACGAGTTTTTCTTCCAATCATTTTGAGAATTACTTCAATTGCTTCAGCAGTTTTAATAGTAGTTTTCATTGCAAGTTTTTGTCATTTTTTTCTGGATCTAGCAATCCCTCCGGCAATCCCTTTGAGAATTCCTTCGATAATGCCTTCTTCAGTAATTAACTCTGTAATTCTTTGGAAATTTCTTCGGCAATTGGTTCGCAATTCTCTCGGCGTTGTGAAACTACATGGCTCTGGACTAGTATGGCCTGGTTTTTCATCGAATTGAAGCTATTTTTTACTATTATAGCCATTTAGACCTTTGGGCGCGCAGTTTATTGATACCAATCTTTTTAGGCTTATATTATCACATGTTAAAAATCAAATGTGTTAATTTTTATTTTGTAGTGCTAGAATATAGACGTTGACTGATACACTGCCATTTAAAAATAGTCATATATACTTATATGCTTTCTTTTCTTGAAGAGTTTTTAAAAAAGCATATTAGAAATACTTTTAATCTTTATTGATATTAATAACTTTTTACATTAGTCACTTAACCACAATCACTTAATCGCGACAACGAAAACCCGAGTATCGCACGCACGACCGCACTAGTTAGAGGTAAGAATTACATTGAAAGTGAAGTCCCTGCATATTGACTATGGGTCCCTAGCTGGCGATTGGCTAACTGCTGAGTCAGAAGTATCGGCCTGGTTCTGCTGCTGATGTAGTCGTCGTCGTCGTTTGTGTATGAATCTGCTGGGTTGCAAGAATCCGTCGATGATGTTTTGATACCGGCTGTTGCTGGGTCGCATACCGATCGGCTTTACTGGTTGGTCGATGAACTGCTGCGTCAGGAGTATGCATCCGGTGTGGTTGTTGTGGGGTAATGTCCATAACTATATATCCCATATTCAGCGTGTAATAGCGCCTTGAACTTTTCGCATTTTTTCCTGCCGCAACCTGTATGTTATTCATGGAAGAGGAAATGAAAACACACTACGAAATGTCCATTTGAAAACATGTTTTGGGTATCGGAACTGAAGCTGTTTTCTAACCATTCTTTAAAATTAAAATTTGTTTTGGTAAAACGAAATATTTTGCATGAGTCGTTAATTTACATGTTTATTGACCAATTTACCCAGAGACGAACCAGCCAAGGGCTGAAAGTCTCTCAAATAAAGATAAATCAAAAACCAATTTACCCTTTTATTGCTTATTTTGCCCTATAAACTGAGGTATAGTTCAAAATTGTGGCGTGCTAGAGCAAATATGGAGTCTAGAGCCTGAAGTCGGATTCAGCGGGAAAAAAATCTATCGAAGACGCACAAGTTTGCTCTTGAGACAAAGAAAATGATGCGCTGTGTTATCTGCATGAATCATGAGGAAAGAACCGTCACCCGCCATATTTTGGTGAAAACACGAAATTGTCTCATGTTATAGGTTTCCCCGAATTACCTCGGAGATTCCGGTCATGGTCACCTCCACCACAACCATCAGCATGACTACCAAAAACCATGAAAAAAGATCCGTCGAACGGTGGTGGTATGTACAAATATGATCCCCTTTGTAGTCGATTCCCGGTGACCATTTGTTACCGTAACCAGTATTTTATTTGATTACCATATTCTTAAGAACGATTGTGCGATATTTGCCAGAAAACCGTTCGCCAGAAAACCATTCGCCAGAATGACAAACGCCAGAAAACTGTTTGCCAGAATGTACCATTTGCCAGAATACTATTTGCCCGAAAGTACCATTTGCCAGAATGTACCAATCCCCAGAATTTAATATTAAATATTAAATTCTGGGGATCGGTACATTCTGGCAAATGGTACTTTCGGGAAATTGAAATTTTCTCCGTTTTCTAAGAATTAATTGAAACTAATGATGTGATTGTGAGAATTTGGTGGATATATTTCAGTCCGTTGACCTAAAAAATGTCGCCAGTTTCAATCTTTTGCAATAATTCAAAATGTTCACTGCTAGGATGACCTCTTGGTTTGTTTCGATAAAGGACGACTAGGACTAGAACAACGAAAACAACTACTACAACGAAATGATTCAGCGGTAGTTTTTGAGCAAAGAGAAAATCGATCATTGCAGATACGCCTGTATGATACTACACGTTAGACTTCGATGTAACTAGGCTATAAGTGCATAGGTGCACAAACATCTGGTACAATGAAAATACTGCTGATCGAAATCCATTAGGTCGAATGGTCAATGAGTAGAATGATGATCACGAATCGCAATTCAGTGATTATGGAACAGGAAACGGAATAATTCCTTAAATTTGTTCGGATTTCCAATAATTAGCTGATACTTCTACAATATTATTATTGCCTTATTGTTTTACCGCAATCAACAAATAATGTCAAAATCTAGTCTTACTAACTAAGAAGAACAGCCTATGTTTAAAAGAAGGCAAAATTCACAAGTTGAACATCAACGGCTTCAATGCAAAAAACTATTTTTCTGTAATCAATGCAAAACTATTCTCTCTAGTTCAAATAGTGAGTTTTTCCTTCTTCTAAACACAGGCTGTTCTTTCTAGTTCATTGTAAGACTAGCTTTTAGCATAAATTGTTGATTATGTTAGAACCATAAAGCAATATTGGTATTACGGAACTAATAGTTTAATTATTGAAAAAAATAACAGATCTTAAACCCGTTTATTGTTCCTATATTTAAAAGGAAAGACTCATGTGTAAAATACAGTAGCTCCAACCTCAACAATTATTTTAACAGCACAAAAGGAGAAAACAAAAAAAATATGGCCATTCGGCAAAATCACTTTTTGACCTAAGGAACTGCGACCAAATAACATTCGACCCAACGGCCTTCAGCCAGGGCAACATCATTGATATTAAGATTATAACAGTGTAGCCGGAGCGCCATTAGTCATAATACCATAAGCCCAAATATGTTAAGCTCACATGTTACAATCACCGTGATAAGAGAATGTATTGGTTATAAATGGTGCAAATAAACTAAAAATTTCATCTAGAAAGAACAGCAGATGATTAAAAGAAGGAAAAACTCTGCTGGAATTATTAGAATTGATTTCCTCAAGAACAAGCTTTTTATAGTATTTGATCAAGTGATATTCGGCCTAATGGTACATTCAAGCTTGTGATATTGGGGGTAGTGGCTTTCGGGCATTGACAGTCTGGCAAATGGTATAGGTAAAACCGTCATTTCAAGACCAACAATTGAAAAGGCCACATCATCATTGCGTAAACAAACACGTTTCTGTCGACTTAGGGCCTTCTGGGATCCACCCACGCATCTCACCACCATTAACAGAGAACTTGATGTTTGCGCTTTCTGTTAGTGGTGGTGAGGTGTGTGGGTGGAGTTCAAAAGGCCTCAAGTCGATGGAAACATGTTTGTTCACAAAATGTTGTTGTGGCCTTTTCAATTGTTGGTCTTGATTTAAGTAATTATTTCTGTGTTCTTGTACCGACTATACCGACCGAGGTATTTCTGTGTATTTTACTCGTTGCTTCCAGAAGGTTTTGTTATGGTATTGGATTGACTTAAGTGTGTGATCAATAATTCCGGGTAATTTTACTGTTTGGAACAAAAATTATTATTTAAAGTGATCATGTTATTGTCAAAAATAAGCTTGAAAATTACTTTCCATTGGTCGAAGGGAATCTTTGATTAGTATTGAACAAATTTCGTTAAAAAAATATTTGATCAATTGGATCCAAATCATGATCAACTTGTTCACAATACAAATTTGTGGAAATGTTCTAATTGAAAAAATAAGCTGTTGTGCACAATAAAATAATTAAATCAGGTAAAACATGTCTAAAGGTCCTATCTGCAAAACAGAGGCTCTCGTTGGTTTCCCTCTCTTTCGTTAATATTCCAGCTGTTTATTTGTATTATGATTGTCTCCTTGCATAGAACGATGGTCTAAACAATCGACTTTTGATTTGTACTGCAAAAATAGGCCTGAAATAACATAAAAGATTTAATGTATTGTAAAGTTTGAAAGGCTTGAGTTCACATCATTTTTTTTTTCGGAGTGATTTTCCCTTCCTCAAAATATAGGCTTTTTTTAAGTTTCTCTAAAACTATTTCTTGTTTGCTCTTACATCAGTTCCAATAATTTATTTAACTTTCGCATATAAATCTGAACAAAAATAAAATTTTACATTTTTACAATCGTTATCGTGGGCTAATCGATCCCAAACACATAAAAAACACGATTTATTTTTCATTAAGAATGTTGTAAATTATCATTAGATTAGTAACACTTTTGGACTGAAAACTTTGGAAAATTTCTGGGAAATGATACTTTCTGGGGAATGGTACATTCTGGCAAATGGTTTTCTGGGAAATGGTTCTTTCTGGCAAACGGTTTTCTGGGAAATGGTATTTTCTGGCAAATGTCTTTCTGGCCAATGGCATTCTGGCAAATGGTTTTCTGGCAAATATCGCACAATCCTTAAGAACATTTCTGTTCGATTGTCATAAAAAATATAGTTTAGTCAAAGTTTTACTTTGTTATAAGAGTTTGAATAGAGTGTATACGGCTGGGTATACATTTACCTTAATAAAAAAAAAAGTAATGATGCCATTTCCATTGTTTCAATTAAATATTAAGAGTCAGTAAAATTAGAATCCATCCTAGCTGTAATGAAACAGATATTGCTGTTTGAAGTTCAGTTTTGGGTCATAGACCCCAACATCCTACTTGGGTTAAACAATTGTGATTGTCTTTCTTAAGCACTTTCATACGGTCTCAGACACTTTCGCTACATTACGAAGTGCATAAAAGCTATTACTTACGTGAGATAACATCAACGTCGTCGTCACGGGGACAATAAATTGCACCCCCGAAATGGTGGTATCGACACATTTCGAAATTGATTTGAACCGGAAACCGGAGAAGCCAAAGCGGTCATAAAAGCGGAGCTTGGCTAAACCTGACAATAAATAAGGATCATCATCAAACAGCAAAACCCATAAAGGAGAGAGGGACGAAGAGTATGTCCTAGAAACCGGGCGGATGATGTTGGTGGGGACCATAAAGTACAAGGTTGTAGCTGGAAGGAAATCAGTTTGGAGAATCGCGCAGAATATTGGTGGATCGCAAGCGGGTTTAGGGACACATGGTCGAAATGAAACGACATACAAAACGTTGAAACAACATTATCTCCTAGTCAATTGTAGGAAAAAAAAACTTAAAAAAAAACTAATTTAAAGATGAACGGATTAACAGAACCCTCCTTACAGTTTTTAAAATTATTGTTGTATTATTCGGATTCGGATTTGTAAAATAAACAAAACCAGCGCACCTGATATTCTTATTTTAGGATTATTAAAAGTGGGCCCATATAGCCGAGGCGGTAAACGCACGGGTATTCAGCATGACCATGCTGAGGGTGACGGGTTCGATTCCCGGTCGGTCCAGGATCTTTTCGTAAAGGAAATTTCCTTGACTTCCTTGGGCATAGAGTATCTTCGTGCCTGCCATACGATATACGCATGCAAAATGGTCATTGGCAGAGGAAGCTCTCAGTTAATAACTGTGGAAGTGCTCATAGAACACTAAGCTGAGAAGCAAGCAGGCTTTGTCCCAATGAGGACGTTACGCCAAAAAGAAGAAGAAGAAAAGTGGGATCAAACTAAAAAATGCACTGTAGTAAATTCACAGATGTAAATTTCAAATACTTTTAGAGATTTGTGCACCTGAAGTTCTGGTGTACCGTTGAAACGGGATTTCAAGAAGTTTGTCCTTAACATATTTATTTTGTGTGATTGTGCCTCTTGATCATTCTAGAAAATAATATAGCTTTGACATCCATTAGTCAAATAGTTTGGTCCAAAGTACGTGGTACTCAGGGTTATGAATCGAAGCCAAGCGTCATTTATACAATTCTATGGTGCAAACAGAGCCGTAGGGTGGTCCCATGGTGCCCTTGGCAAGTATCCAGATTGGCGCCCACAATAATTTGACATGATTAATTTGGAAAAGTGTTGTTATGTATTCATTTTTTCAAAGTTTCCTAAAAAGTTTCGTTTTGGCGTTGCGAAAATACAAATTCCTCCCAATTTCATTTATTTTCATCGAATGTTTTTCACTCGTGTATTTCATTAGTAATTTCAATGGGAGTCACCTAAAAATGTTCCCAAATTTATTTCTCTTATAATATGCATTTCCAAAAATTTCACTAAGACCAGCACAATAATTAGAAATGAAATTTCATGTTCCTAACATGAGTAGGGTAAGAAATCAAACTTTGAACTAGTCAAATTGTAATCTTAATTTGAACCATTTCAAAATTCATTAAAACGGCGTACTTTTCAGGCAAATATTGTCCCGAAAAAGATGTTAAACAGCTTTCCGTAATAAAACCTGATAACATGGACTTTAAAAGCATTGAAAAAAGCGTTTTTGTCATGGAAAACAGGCAATTGAAAAATAACTGTGATTTCACCCATTTCCCCCCAGGGAAAGCACATTTTCGGTGCACTCGTACGGCTCATGCATTGTATCACACGCAATATGTGAACACGTCAAATGGAAGCTTATTTATCGTAGAATCGACCAACCGAATAATATTCCGCATTATTTGTCATAAAATTATCCAATTTAAGTGATTCTTACTTGGAGAATGTTATCTTAAGTTGAACCATTTGTAATCTAAATTTGAACTAGTAAACGGGGATGCGCTTCTAGTGTTGGCCTGTAGATTGCGCTAGTGGTTGCTTTGTTTACTCTTGGGGGATGAAAAAATCCAAATTTAGTTTCCAAATTCCTAAAGAATTTCGAACATTCTGAGTTGAGATTCCACTGCCTAATGAAAAATAGGTATGAGAATTAGCAGATTCATGTGATTTTTCATTGTTTAGCATGGAATTGACTGTTTTGTGAGATGCTCGAGCTGCTGCTGCCAGTAGTTCAAATTAAGATTAAAATTGGTTCAAATTATGATTACGATGGTTCAAATTAAGATTAAAATCATTGTTGATGAAAAATCAAATATTTCAATGAAATTCGGTGCAAATACAAACTTTTTACCATTTAACAGAAAGCTTATACCCGTGGATTTCATGTACATACGATTTTGCCGTAGTAAATTATTTCCATGTGGGAGAAAAAATCACTTAAAATTTGCACTGCTTCAGAAAGCCGCAATTTGGTTCAAATTTTGATTACCTACCCTAATGCATAATTTTTATTTTTTGAAATCTGACTGAATTTTATTATTTTTTTATTTTTTGTTTACAAAAATATTTTTCCTTAAGAAGAACTCCTGCAGGAATCACTAAGCGAAATCAAGGAATAATCTCTGGAGAAATTTCTGCAGGAATATCCAGATGAATACCTCATGAAAATCCAGGAGACAATTCAGCAAGAATTTCCAATAGAATTCATGGAGTAAATATTGCAGGAATTCCTCGAGCAGTCCGTGAAGAAATGCCTGTATGAATTTGTAGAGAATCACTGGAAGAATTTTGGAAGGAATCCCTGGAAAAGTTTCCTAAGAAAACCCTGGAGGAATTTCTGAAGGAATCCATGAAAGGCTTCCAAAAGGGTTCCGGGTGATTTGGCCGAATGCCATTTGGCCGAATGTTGTTTAACCGAAAAAGGAATGATGAACTTAAGTGACCATTCCACAGTTTCCTATATCAGCATAACTCGAAAGAACAGCCTAAGGTTCAAGGATGGAAAAATCTCTGACAAAAACAGTCACAGTTTCAACGCCAACTAATCCCTTCATGGTAAAACTAGGAAGAATAGTCAATGATCAAAAGGAGCAAATATATTTGATGATGATATTGGCGGATAGACTGTTATCCAGACTTTGCCGACACCTCTAAATTCTTTTGACCATAATTCGGCCAAACGGCTTTTGATCAAATGGCCGGACGCCAATCAAAAGATACTTTTGAAGAAATATTGGATGAAATCAATGGCTCACTTTCCAATTGAAGACCTGGAGAAATTTCTACAGGAATTCCTAATTTATGATGTTATGGAGAAATTTATGAGGAAATTTATGAAAGATTTTCTATAGGAATTCTAGCAGAAATTTATGAAGCAATCTCTAGTGAACATGGAACAATTTCGGAAGAAATCAATGGGAAATATTCTGAGCGATTTCTTCTTTCTAAAAAATCTTTAGAGGACTTTCTAAAGGAAACTTTGATTGAATTTTTACAGAAATCTATACTAGATTTTCTAAAAAATATCTTGGAAGAATTTCTGAAGGAATTCTCAGAGAGATTTCTTAATGAATCTTTGCCGGATTTTCTATAGGAATCTAAGGAGGAATTCCTGAGAAAATCTATCGAAGAGTTTCTAAGTAATCTCCATGAGAATTTCTGAAGTAATCTCGGGAAAATTCATTGATGGTTTTCCAGGCCAAGCTCAGTATCAAGCCCTAGAAATATTTTTGAAGGGATATATGGAGAAATTTCCTCTTGAAGAAACTGACCAATCTTAACTCTGAAAGATTTTTTGAAAGATTATCTGCAAAAAATTATAAATGAAATCATAGAAGATTATCCAATATAATACGATCGGGAGGAGTTCTTTGACAAATTTCTGAATAAATTCCTAGATAACTTCCTGGGAGCCTCTATGGAGGAATTTCTAAAGGAATACTTCAGAAAACTTTGAGAGGAATCTCCAGAAGAGTTTTTGATTTGATTTTTTTAAGATTCCCTGAAGTAGTTTCTATAAGAATTTCTGGAGTAATTCTTCAAACAATTTTCAAAAAATTCCTTCGAATAAGTTTTGAAAAACAAATATTAAAAAAAGAAGCACAACACAACAAGAAAACGATCAAATCTGACTATACATTAGAGTGGGTCAACGTTGTATGGAGAAACTTTAAATTTGATCGTATCAACCCGGAACAAAGCTTTTTCAACCTATATTAGCGTCCAAAACAACTGTTCAAAATTTGGGAGCGATTGGTTGCGTCCCCGTATTCCGCATTGCGATTGAAATTTGTATGGAAGTTAGTATAGGAAAACGTACTTTTTTGCATTTTACTCATAAATTGAATTCTATTGTCTAATACCATGTAACTGATAACGTTAAAGTGTAGTCTAGGATATGCTGAAAAATTTTGCCGAAGACCGCAAAGTGATCCGATGCTTGTGAAAAAAGTTATGTCACGCACCACTGGGCAATCTGTACGTTATAACTTTTTCACAAGTGTCGGATCACTTTGCGGTCTTCGGCAAAATTTTTCGGCATATCCTAGGCTATACTTTAACGTTAATGGTTAGATCGTTTTAAACGAAAAATTTAAATTTATGAGAAGAATGCAAAAAAAGCACGTTTTCCCATACTAAATTCCATACAAATTTCAATCACAAAGCGGAATACGGGGACGCAACCAATCGCTCCCAAATTTTGCACAGTTGCTTTGGACGCTAAAATGAATCGAAAAAGCTTTGTTCCGAAAAATCGACTTTGTTGACCCAGTCTACTATACATGTCAATGGTTGCTCTTCCGTAATTGATCTGAGCTGGTACCAATTGCACTGAGATCCAAATTAACAAGGGCTGTGACACTCCACTTATTCTCAAAGTGCAATTTAAGCAGGTCATGCATTTTGGAACAATAACGGCGCCGGCCATGTCCTTATAGTCAGTTGGGAAGGGAAAGGAATGTTAGAGTGTGCTGGTTGTTGCTACTAAAGACCGAGATCTCCTCTGCATCCCCAAAACCAGCACGGACTGGGGTATTTGTTAGACGGAAAGGATGAGATTTGTTAGACGGAAAGGATCTGGGATTCACCGTTGGGTCGGTGATGCGATCCATGGATAGGGGTTATTTATAGTGTTCGTAGGGTGATAGATTGTGTGGTGAATAAGGTCAAGCGGCACAGCACGCTTTTGGTTGCATAACTTGTAGACGTCATATACACCGTGCTGTGAGTGAAATTTGGAAGAGAGGGAAACGACTTTTTTTCAATTCGTTTCGATGGCTATGAACATATGAATATACATGAGTTGTATATGTAGAGAAGAGAGAGAAGGAGAGAGATAGTGGATAGAAAGATACAAAGTAGGATGAAAGGGACGGGCCAGGGATTGAACCCATGACCTTCTGCATACGAATCAGAAGCTATAGCCACTAGACCACCAAGCCCGTCAGAAACACAACACAACAGAACAAGAAATTTGGAAGAAATACTAGGTTAAATTTCTGAAGGAAATCATGGAATATTTCATTTGTTTTTGGAAATAAAAAAACTCACTAGTAGTTTTTTGGGTGATAACAACTGGAATCTTTTCTGCTAGATTTACAAGAGTTTAAGCCCAAAGAAACATTTACTGAAAAAAACAAGCGTCGAGAGCCATGTGGGTTAGGCACGAGCTCAGTGATCACGACGCTCATGGATCGATCCCAGTCTGCATCATTTTACGATTTTTGTGCTCCTTTCATAAGTTTATCTTGTGTAATTAGGTTAAACCAATCATCATCAATAAAGTATGCCCATGGTATCCATACGTTACAGTTATTCCGGTAGTTTACTTCGCTGAATGAAAATAAACTGTACCTTAGATAAATTGTTTCTAAAGCAAAGCAAAGCAAAGATAACCGTATACACCGTAGTTGCTACTCCGTGATTGACCAGAACAATCGAAGTTGCACAGAGATCCAATGAATGGTGCTTGGGACTAGCTATACACACTCTCAATGTGCACAAATCGAGAGTTCAATATTTTAAAGTCAATAACGGCGCCGGCCACGTCCTTACGGTCATCGGGAAAGGGGAAGGAATGTTAGTTCGACAACCGTTGTTACTAGAAACCATGAAATCCACAGCATCCCCACAGTTGTCTCGGGAAGGAGTATTTGTTAGCAGGGTAGGGTAAGGTGTGGATCTTGCAGCCACCTTTGGTAGGTGATGTGATCCACTAGTTATATGAAAATACACGACACGGCCTTCATCTCGATTATGATTTATTTGGTCGCGATAGTAAGGGTAATATGCACATACGTCAACGATCATTCTATATTAAACGCGTCACCGCATCGATCTTTACACTACCGTGAAAATCGACTTTCCCAAGAAAGTTATCGCGCGCTTCTAATTTTGCATTCAATATTCGCATCCGCATCTACTGAGAAAACCGACCGACTCACGAAAATAGTCGCGCGTTTCCCACGATAATTTGCAGATATTACAGACTCCAGAAGTCCTCATGAAAACGCTTTGGCGAAATTACCCGAACTTCTTCTAGTATGAAAAGAAAAAACTCGGAATGATCCCACCCAGTTCCATGTCATCGGATGACCGCAACCACTCTTTAACTCCTTCAATTTTCTGCAATACTGTTTGCTACCAAGTGTGCATCCATTTTTATCACTTCACGAGGAAGGAAAATGTGCACCTGCCCCAAACACGTGTCACTCCTCACTTATTCCTTCGAACAATGCAACGCGACCGAGATTTTTATCGCAACTACCACAAACAAGTGTCACTTTTCGTTTTTTCCGCCGAACAATGCAACCCGACCGAGATCCCCATCGCAATTGCCCAAAGCATGCATCATTCCTCACTTCTTTCTTCGAACAAAGCCACCCGATCGTGGTCTCCATCACAATTGCCACAAATAGGGTGCCTGTACCAATTATGGCATTACCTAAAGAAAACTATTTGTACAAAAATAACGAGAAGACCAACGAATGTCAACAATATGTTAAAAGATAGCTTAGTTTCCATACTTTGCAGGAAAAGTATATTTAGAAACGGAATCAAAACTTCTTTTAGTACTTATTACAGCGTGTGCAAATGAGAGGAACCCTGTACCAGTTATGGCTACATTTTTAACTTCGGTTCCTTTTCGCATTATTTACATGCTTTCCTTATGGGGTATGCCATAACTGGTACACTATGGTGATATTAGGTACAAGGAAGCCGAAACTTTAAGGAAAATGATTTATTTCTACCATAATTTGAGCAAAATGTGGAGTTTAAATGAGTGCAACCATCTTTTTTGAACGTCATCTGTTGTTCACATTTTTTTTTTCTTGTTGATTTACATCGTCAAAGGGTGAAAATCAGCTATGGCGAATAATTGGTACTATAGCCATAATTGGTACACTTACCCTACGCATCATTTTTTCACTTTTTCCTTCAAACAAAGCAACCCGATCGCGGTCCCCATCGCAACTGCCCCAAACACGCATATTTTTTTTCATTTTTTCTTTCGAACAATGCCATCCGATCGCGACCCCCATTGCAACTCGATACATAAATTGTTTCTACATGGATAAAAATCAAAAACTTCTCAAAAACGGTTACCGTAATCTGGGGGGAAGTTTATCACTTTTCATCAATTCTTTTCAATAAGGTACACCGGGGCAAGTTGAAACGGGTGGGGCAAGATGAAACACGAAGTTTTGAAATAGATTTCAATACAATTTGGAAATTTATCCTTCGCTAAAAGATTGTTTGAATCAAAAACTATGTGTTATGGCGATCGAACTGTTTATCATCATTAGAAAACATCATGTTAACCCGCTGTTTCATCTTGCCCCACCCGTTTCAACTTGCCCCGGTGTACCTTATAATCAGGTACAATGAATATGATTACAAACAAATATTTTTTAAACATGTACTGAGTGGATCTGTTTCATGTTCTGTAAACAAAATTCTTACAAGAAACTGCTACATTTAAAAAAATGAAACTACCACATTTGAAAACTTTCAATCCGGGGTGAAGTTGATCAACCAATGACATAACATTCTATGGCAGGAAATTTATTGAACAAACTAAATTTGAGGATGCTGAATCTAAATAAGTTTTCAAAATTCTTACAACTAGTGTTTTTTTTGTATGTTAAATGTAAAATAAAATTTAGTAAGTTACAGAATTTCCGACATTAAACGCTTAAAGGTAGGCAATTTCTTAAAAAATAGTCTGACTTTTTTCCAAACAAAACTTATAAGTTGACATCAACTCAAACTCAAAGCTATATTCAATAAGCCTACCATGAATGCAGAAAAGTATTTTGTGCGTCATCTGATATACAATACGTTGATAAGAGGTATTTTTTTTTGAAAAACAATCTTCTTACTGAGTTTCACATCACCCAAAAAAGTAGATATTTTTATGTAAAATCTGGGATTTTTTTTTTATTATCGTCTAAATTGAGCCAAAGGATCTCAGATTTTCATGAAACTTTTTGCACAGGCAGGACTCATGGATATATGATTAAACTAAATTGAGAAAAATTCAGGGTCGCCTATTTTCCCAGAAAACTCAGGTGGATATTTTATGTTTTCCCCTGACACTACTTACTTTGAAAAATCATAACTCAAGAACGTAGCTTCGTATGTAGAAGCAAAGTTTTTTTATGAAAATGAAAGAAGATTTTCTGAGGAATCTTAAAAAAATATGAACTGAAAAAAAATTTCCACAAAACTTTTCACCGTTGAGAAAATTCGTCAAGACAAGCCAAAAAATTATGCCCGAACTCGTGTAAAATTTTCGAAAAACATTTTTTTGAGAAGATAATGCTTCGATTGAAATCTGGGTTTTCAAAGAAAAGGCTTATATGGTAATTTTTTACAAAATTTGCCATAATTCAGGAACAAAAAAAAGTACATCCTGAAGTTTATAAAACTTCCTTTTCAAATATATTGTATTAAAATTTTTAAGCGGGTTTGGGCATAGTTTTTTTTTTAATTTTTATTTTTGCGTATTTTGTTATTATTTTAACTTACTTTAGCATAGTTTATGAATTTTCTCGACGGTTGAAAATTTTTTGGCAAACTTTTCCAGTTTATACATTTTTTTTTGGTTTCCTGAGAAAATTTGCTTTCATTTTCATAAAAAAAAACCTTGTTTCTACGATGCTTCGTTCTTGAGTAATGATTTTTCAAAAAAAAAAGCTTATATGGCACATTTGGATATTTTACACAAAATTGGCCATAACTAAAAAACGAAAAAAGGGCATTCCAAAAGTCTCAGCGGTTAAAGCTTATGAAATTACCTTCACAATTTTTTTTTTTTTTCATTTTCCACGAGTTCGGGCATAGTTTTTTCGGCTTTTTTTGTGAATTTTCTTAATAGAGGATAATTTTGTGGAAAACTTTTTCCAGCTCATGTTTTGTTTTTATTTCAGAGAAAATTTGCTTTCATCTCATAAAAATTTTTTTTTACAATGCTTCGTTCTTAACTGGTCGCAGTGACAGACCCGAACAGGAATAAAAAAATGCTTCATTCTTGAGTAATGAAATTGATCAGTCAGTGAAATGTCTTTGGAAGTGCTGAAAATAATTTTTCCATCTGAATTAATCATCCCAGAATGCGAAAAGCTTTGTAAAACTTATACAAGTTTAGTATATTCTTAATTATTTAAGTTTAAAGTTTAATAAATCTAAAGAAAACGCCTAAAAGTATGCAATTTTCATACTAAACAAGTCATTACTTTAGCAAAAGTACAATTTTATGCATAAATATCAATATTTATAGAATTTTTGATGACGAAATCAGGTTTATCGAAAACTTGGCAGCTATAAACATTCATTCGAATATTTATTCCATGCGCGATACAGTTACGGTTACAAAAGTTTGAAAGTGTCCTTGAAATTCGCCAAACACGCAGATTCGGAAAATATTAAATTTAATACAGAAATATGTGACTAATTAGTTGTAAAACATGTAAACTCATCATTCAATAACCCTTGAGCCAGATGATGGTCATTTTCTACAAATTATTTTAAGTTCGAAGCTTTATTTTTGACAAATAAAAATTGTCCTCACGTCGATCAATTTCACCCGAAATCACGGTATTCGATTAGAAAAATTAGAACATCGCCAAAATTTAGATTGTTTTAATGCAAAGATTCTCAAAATAGAAAATTTCTTCTAAATAATAATATGGAAGTCTGTAATTTGAAATTGTGAAGTGTTATGAATTAATAATATACTTTTTTTTTGAAAAAAATTTTCATTGCGTTTCATGGTTCTAAAATCTGATTTTGAGTAAAAACAGCAAAAAAAACTTTAATTTTACATGAAAAAATCATGTTTTCAAACATCTTTTGGTAGTCTTTTGATAACATTATTTTTATATATTAATTTTTATATTTTAACTAATACTTTGTACAGGAAATATTCAGGAAACAAGAATATCTCAAAAAGTAGGGGTAGGCGGGGCATTATGGACACCCTGGGCAGAATGGACACCCTCAATATTTTGAAATATGCGAACTTTTTTGAACTTTTAATGAATGGAGAATATAGTCCATTTGTCTAAAACGTAGTTTCAGGAAAGAAACATTCGAAATTAAAATTATACTTGATTTTACACGAAAAAGTTGCGTCCTCCGTTTTTTGTGCATGGAAATTATAATTTTCACACCATCTAAAATAAGATTTAGTGATTAATTTATTGCAGGTCGATTAAAACCTGATATTTCTAGAACAGATGCAAGTAGTTTTGCTGTATTTACAAGCTTAACATGTTTATATTTTCTTCTTTATTATATCAAAAATCAAGTTTGGAAATATCTTCAGCTGCCGGGGCAAAATGGACACTCACCTTTTTGAAAGAAGCGGCAAGGGAAAAATATAAGCTAAATCACAAAACAACCAAATTCTTCGATTTCAGTACATTTCCGGTTAAATGTTCACTATAGTAGACATAGGATGAAACAAATTGGTCAAAAAACGACAGCAGTGGAAAATAGTTGTTCTAGGCACAGCTGTACATGCCGACAAAAACGAAGCTTTATCCAAAATAGCCTGAATTTAAATTAACTGAACAAAAATGAACTACTTCGGCGTATTATTCATCCGTTATAGTTGTTTTGTAATGAAATGACTTTATAGGTGTAAATAATGTACGAAATTCGTAAAAGTCTCATGGTGTCCATATTGCCCCATGGGGGTGTCCATTCTGCCCCGTATGCTTGAAGACGGTCATGAAAAACTAACATTTTTTGAAGTGGATACACTCAAACCTCCATTTAGAAAGGATCCATTTAGGTAAATTCTATTTAGGTCCCTCCATTTAGGTAACGTTACCTAAATGGAATTTGATTGCCATTGGTCATCATTGATGACGTCAAACCCGACATCAACCTATCATTGACCTGTTTTCATTTTGGCCGGCAAACCTAATATAGACTTAACAGTTGTTCGATGTTGGTCCAACAGTGGCCCAACATACGATAAAAATTGACCCGACTTTGACCCGACATTCAACAATTTTTCAGTCTGGCGGAATTTTGCAGAGTTTTTCGTGTTTCGTGCCCATCTAGTCATTTGAATGACAAGTCTGACCTGAGACCCTCCAAACCCCCCGAAAATGCCCCTAAAGCCCCTCCTTTCCTGAGACTCCCTTGAAAGTCTTCTGAAACTCTGCATGACCCCCTTCAAATATCCTAGTCAATCTCCCTTCTTCAACTTATTTTCAACCTTGTACTCCATTTAGGTAATAGACTGAATCAATTTAGGTAATGAATCCATTTAGGTAAAAATTCTATTTAGGCAGTCCCGACTCATTACCTAAATGGAGGTTTTGGTGTAAATCATGTTTCTTCGTGAGCATTCTTATGCAATAGATGCTAAATAGACTTTAAAAGGATACATGTATCAAAAAACTAAACTTTTTTGACATCTTGCCAAGTAAAGTTGGCAAAAACCTTAGGGTGTCCATAATGCCCCGCCTACCCCTAGATGAAAAAAAAAACTAGAAAAAATCTTAAAAGCTCATATTTTGCATGATTTTGTAAAAAAATTGCTACATTTTTTTTCAAAAATCATTTTCAAAGAGATTCATAAAAAGATTGAAAATCGGTAGAAATTTGAGAAAGTTATTGCATACACTTAAGGCGAAACTGGAAGCATTTCCTCATTTTTTTGGTTTTTGATTCTTAATTAAATAACGAAGCAATATTTTCAAAATCGGTTTTCGTGCACATGTAGAGTACATATCAGGGTATCTTCTGATTTTTTTACGCGGTAGAAAATGTTTTTCGTTTTTGCAGAAACCATTTTTAGTGAAATTTTGTTCAAAAATGGTTTCTGCAAAAACGAAAAGCATTTTCTACCGCGTAAAAAAATTAGAAGATACCCTGATCCATACTCTACATGTGCACGAAAACCGATTTTGAAAATATTGCTTCGTTTTTTAATAAAAAATCAAATACCAAACAATGAGGAAATGCTTCCAGTTTCGCCTTAAAGTGAAAGCATATTTATATAACTTGAAGATTAAACTCAATGCCTCAATTTCACAACCTCCAAATCTCAATATTTTTGTCTCAAACTCGGAGGTCTGGAGCAGGCGAATTGAAACCTGGAACTTTTCAAAAAGTAACCGAACCCTACGCCAAGCTACTAGTTTGTTCCATAATTGCTTTTTTTTTTATTTATTTATTTAAAAAAAATTAATGGATTTCAGAAATGTTATGTAGACATTCCAAAAGTTTTTTTTTTATTCTCCCCTTATGAAATAATTTCAAACTTGATTCAAGAATAGATCTTTGAAAGGACTAAATGTTATACAAAAGTTTTAACAAACCATCTTCTAACCGCCGAGATGAACTAGCCTATGGATAAAAATCTCATAAATACAGACAAAAAAATCATCTCCTAATTCTAGTACATTTCAGCTAAGTAAACTTTTGTTTAGATTCATTCCTCTTTGATAAAAAATTCAAAAAAAAAAACAAAACATTGTAAGTTCAAAAGTTTTCTCAACGCTTACTGATCAAAACGGATATTTTGCCCATTCCAACCATAACAATCTCTAAAATTTCGACGTTCAGGCTTTCGACCATTGAACCAAGCTTCATGTCGAGCAAACCTGATGCTGCTGAGCTTACTCCTGGGTAATAAAATTGAACCGTTTTCCATCCATCGAAAATATTGATAAGACGGACGAACGAGAAACACTGTGCGATGGCGGCCGAAATGGAAATAAAAAGAATTGATGTGTTTTGTGGGGGGCGGGGGTGTTGCAGGAGTAGTGGCGGAAGAGACCGAGCTCTGTGCTCCTCCTGTCCGGAGGCGGTTGTTTTCCGAAATGGAAAGAACTGAAAATAAATAAACCTTCTGTTTGAGTGAAGTTTCCTTTCGGATTCCAGCGTTGTTTTCATCTCTGTGTCCTCTAGCAAGTCAGCATCCAGAAGACTAGAAGAGAAAAAAAAAATAACTCAACATTCAACAACAAGAAGCAAGAAGGAGTGAACAGTGTGTGCTCGTCTGCTGAAGAAAGCACGGGTTCGAGTTTGTGTGGGCGCGCTTTGGGCGATTTTTCATTTACATTCGTGTACGACGAGGGCGACGGCGGCTACCACCACCCCCACCACCACCGGAAAAGTGTAAAAAGATCCCAAGTGTGGGAGGGAAGAGGAAAAACCGGGTTGGCGGAAAATCAAACGTCTGTTGCCTGTCTCCCAGAAGAGAAGAATTAGAAGAAAAGGGGAAAAACGGTTGGCGTTTCTTTGCCATCGGGGGTTGGAGCAGCGGCGCAGCACGTATGATCTGGGTGAAAAAGGCAGCCTACAGTCGTCCGAAGAAAAGTGGAAAATAGAATGATGCTGTCAAACATGTTGGATTTACGACCCGCGTTGGTGTTGACGCTCCTCACGACGATAGGTAAGTACCGGAGGCGGTTCTTTCGCAAAGATTTTCGGGGAAACATGGAGCGTATTTACTGACTTTAATGTTCATCAAATAATGCATGTAATAATGAGCCCACGATTAGCACCTTGAAACAATTTTGATGAATGTCAATAGGAATAGAATGTTGTTGAACTACAGTATTTATTCGCTTATATCACGAATGAAAACTAAAAATCGTTGTATAATTATAATACTTTGCTCTTGATCAAGCAAAGTATTATAATTATACAACGATTTTTAGTTTTCATTCGTGATATAAGCTTGTTTTTTTTATTATCATCAAATCGTATCTGAGAACCTTTTCTCTAAATTTGTTGAAATTTTTTTCATAGAAAAGTTTTATGGAAATCATTTTTTTTTCTTTTTTTTTTTGAATTGCCGAGAAAATTTGCTTACTATTTCACAAGAAAAAAAAGCATTGTGTCTACAATGCTTCGTTCTTAAGTTGTGATTTTTTAAATAAATGGTTCATATAGCACATTTGAACAATTTCCACAAAATTGGTCATAGCTCAGGAACGCAGAAATCATCCGGTTCTAGCGATTGCTAGACCCACTTTGAATCTGCGGCGGCTAATTGGCTGCGTAGAAAAGATGTAATTTTTACTTCACTTTTTTATATACTTTTTATTTGGAGTAGGGAAAACCTCCTGGGAGCGGAAATCCAACAATTGATTCACTTCTCCAAGAGGCACAAAACCTACCCTTCTTTTCAAAAGTTATGTACAACTCAGGTACACCTCCAGTGAGAAATAATTCTATTTTAAGGAAGTGAAATTACGAGGCGACTGATGTGCAGCGAACGTGATGCGATTTCTGAACAGAATTCAAATTATTTAAAAAAGAGCTGTCAGTTTGATCTCATTCATTCTGAACAATTATAAAGGATTCTTTAGGCAATGTTTCTCCGAAGAAAAAAAAAAACCTTCCACAAGCAATACGTTTTAGTTTAAAATTCGTTCACGAGGTTGCGTTAGTGTTCTTACACATGAGCTGTTGATATAAACCTCGCATATCCTTCATTCTAAACTAGTTAGGATACTGTCTTCGGATAAGTGGTTCAGAAGAGCGAAAACTTTTCCAATAGAAGACAATTTAGTACTAAATTTCCCAATTATGTGGCACTACCGGTCTTAGAAGCTAAAATCTTGATGTACTTGCTATATATCTCGCATTATGGAACATTTCGTATGATACTGTCTTTGCAGAAGCTGCTCAGAAAACTGAAAGCTTTCACATAAAAAGATCAATTCAATTTGAAATTTGCTTGGCGTTTGTGTTCTTCAGAACTATTAGTTTGATCCAAATACCAAACACCTTTTCTGTTGATTTTCGGAAGATTTCCCGTTTTACTTTTGAAATCCATGCAGCCGTTACTTTTGCAATATTTTCGGATTTTTGTTTTTGAGAATCCTTTCGGCGATTACTCTCAAAATTCCTGCGGCCATTCCATTATTGGGAATTTATCAAATTTTTTGTTCCTGAATGCTTTAAGTGTTATTTATTGGAAATTTCTTTGGAATTTTTTTGTTTGTAAAACTGAATTTGCTATACCTTTGTTGTGTTAGGAACTCCCTACAAAATTTCTTTGAACTTTTTAAAGAAATTCCTTAAAAATTCTTGCTTTGGCCAAGGTTTTGGAAACTTCTTTATATGGTTTCTAGAATTCCCAAGGCAATTTCTTATGGAATGCATTCCATAATGTGTTTTCTGATTTTCATCGAAAATTTCTTTGGAAAATATGTTGGTAACTACTTTGGGAATTTCTTCGACGGTTGTTGGGGCGGTTTTGCTAGTGAAACTGGCAACACTGCACAAATACGAAGATTTTGGAGAACCCAGCCGCTTAGCGAAGAGTTGGAAGTAGACTACCTTGGTGAAGTGTGGATGTGTACACTTAAATGTAAGTTTGAAATATTGTAATTATGTTTTAATTAGTAAATAAATAAATCAATTTTCAGCATTGAAGCTGCTAAGATAAAAGCTGCTGTCAATAGGTGTTTTTCCGTGCAAAGGTGGTGCTCCCAATAATCTTCAATGATTTAAAGCGCCTACGAGTAGTACCCAAGTACGAGATGGAGGATACAATGCGTAGAATCCAATTACTGGAAAAGCAGAGGGAGCTGCGGCGGAAGTATTACGACGAGGAAAAACGTCGGATCGCAGAGGAGTACCAGCAAGAGCTGGTGAAAATTGAAGAAGAGTTCGATAATGCTACGAAGGAAATAGAGCTAGAGTTTGCTGCGAAAAGGAATGGAATGAAAAAAACAATTCGGTGATGACAAAGTCGCGAAAGGTTCAAAACCAGAACTGCAGCCGGTCATTGATGCTGATATATCATCATCCGTTTACACTACATCCCCAATCAAGGTAATTAATCAACAACTACCGAGACAGCCAAGGAACAATACCGTTACTGAGCAATGGTTGAATGCTGGCAACGTTTCATGTGGAATCGCGAGAGAAATAATGCATGGCGGATTGTGGCGCTATTTCAGTGCAAGAATGGTTGAGTGCAAAACAAGTTGCATCAAAGAAATTGCATGCAATCTTGGATTCAACAACAATTATAACAGATGTAACGAATGTAACGGTTTGAGTCAGTGTGAAGCACTTAGGTTGATGATGATGCCGACAGCGACAACGTTTATTATTTATGACCCTGGAGGAAAAATTGTGAATACTATTTATTTGGGAACGCTTGTATTTCTGCCAGGTGAATTAAGGATAGGATCGAGAAAAAATTTAAATTGGAAAAAATAGGTTTGAGATTTTGCAGGTAGCGAGTTTCATTGGGGGAAGAATGTTGGGGCGGTTTTACTAGTTAAACTGGCAACACTGCACAAATACGAAGATTTTGGAGAACCCAGCCGCTTAGCGAAGAGTTGAAAGTAGACTGCCTTTGTGAAGTGCGGATGTGTACACTTAAATGTAAGTTTGAAATATTGTAATTATGTTTTAATTAGTAAATAAATAAATCAATTTTCAGCATTGAAGCTGCTAAGATGAAAGCTGCTGTCAATAGGTGTTTTTCCGTGTAAAGGTGGTGCTCCCAATAACGGTCTTCCGGAAACTTCTTCGCCAATTCATTCGGGAACCAATTGGGCAACCCTTTCGTTTTTTTTTTCAAATTGGTTTGGAGAATTACCTGTGATAATTTCTGATCATGTCTTTGGAATTACCGTTGGTGTAAATTCTTCGGTAATTCCTTTGGAAATTTGTGGGCATTTTGTTATTTGATCCTACATTTCCTTGATTATTGTAAACTATTCCTTTGGAATTTATTTCGCCAACTTCTTCAGCAATGCATTTAGGAATTGATTTCGATTATTATTTTTGAAAAATACCTCTACAGCATTACTTTTGAAGAATTTTTAGGCGACTGCATTGGAAATTTATTAGACCACTCAAATTGGATTTTCTTAGTTATTTCCTTCCGAATTTTTTAGAAGTTTCACCGGCAAACCATTTGGTAATCTGTTTGGCAATACCTTTGTTTTTTTCTCCGATAGTTCCTTTCAAAATTTAATAGGCAGGTACCTTGAAAATTCCTTTGTCAATTTGTTTGAAAATTTCTCTGGCAGATTATTGTAGTTTTCTCCGGAAATTTATTTGGTAGTTCCTTCCAAAATTCCGTCTGCCATTTATTAAGATATTCCATTACGTATTATCTTACGAATAAAAAATAATCCAAGAACTCACATGGAATGACCAAGGAAAATTCAATAGGACTTTCTAAACGAATTAAAAAATCAAGGTTAATTTCCAGAAAAGTTCCCAAAAAAACTTTCGCATACATAAAGCTTAAACCACCCTCAACGAACTTTCCAAAATAATAGTTATAAAATTTAATAGTTATAAAGGCGTTCCAAAATAATTTCCGAAGAATTATCAAAAAGAGTATCTAAAGAAGTTTGAAAAATACAGAATCCAAAGGCACTTCTGGAAGAATTCAAAAAGAAATTGCGGAAAGAAATCTTAAAAGAATAACCCAATCAATTCCCAAAGAAAACCCCTATGGAATTATTGAAAAAGTTCCAATGGAATTGCCGTAGGAAATTCCAAAGACATTGCCATTGATGTATTTCCCACTTGGCTTGGTTAGCCTAAGAAAAATCGAAAAATTGAGAACAAAGCATTGGCAGAGAGAATTATCGAAAAAAAAATCCGATGTAATTTCTGAAAGTGCCACATAATTTCATCAGTCTCCAACGCCTGAGATTTTTTTAAATTTTTATTTTTATTATTATTTTTTTGAAACCGCGTAACATGAACTGCAAATCCTATGTTACATTCTAGTCCATGTAAAATAACAATAGGCAAATTTAACAAGTTGGTTACACAAACAAGAAAGTATACCAAACTGGAAGCTGATAACATGGTGTAACCGTTCATCTTTTTATTTTATTATCTCTTCTCCTCATTTTCCTACTCCTCAAGGAATCTCTGCAGAAATGCATCTCTGAACAGGGTAGTAAATAACCTAGAAAAAAAAAAGGCGAGAGCCATCTCTGGGGGTATTTCTGAAGGTCTGCCTGCACGAAGCCCCGGACGAATCCGGAAAGTAATCGTGAAAAAATAATATTTTAAAAAATACCGGAAGGATTCTGGAGAAATCTCTGAAAAATGCGGGACAATCCCTTATGCAACCATAGGGTTAATTCTTGCAAAAATAATGAAAATAACTTCCAGCGATACAAGAATAATTGGGAATAATCTTTAAAAAAAAAACACTGGAAATAATTGACTGAAAAAACACCTGGTGTATTAATGAGTAAATCTGTCATGAATTCTCACGAAATATCCATTTCAAGTAACATTTTTTAGCTATACAGACTAGAAGAAGTTCTTAAAACCACCATAAAACCAATACAAAAGGTATAAGTTTTTATGACGGCTATTAAAACACTTTTTTTGTTTTCATTAATGTGTAGGTATTTTAACTTATGCTACTTCTACACTTCTCTCAAAACGTCTACAAGACGTTGTATAACCATCAAAATGTTACTAGGGCATGAATCCTTGGAGGAATCCCCGAAGGGATCTCATACGTAATCCATGGAGGAGTTCCAAAAACAAAACAAAAGGATTCGTGAAAGGAAAAGAATCTCCGAAGAAATCCCAAGTAGAATCCATGGAAGAATCCCTGCAGGAACCTGCCGGACAGAGGGAGTTCCAAAGATACTCTTGAAGAACTCTGAGAATCCTTGAGGTCCCAAATCAATGCAAGAGCTTTGAAAAGAGTATCCAGTCCAGACAAGTCCTGGATAGATGCCTAGTAGAAATATCTGGAGGAATTTCTGACCAAATCTCTAGAAGAATCCTGAGAGGAATCTGTAGAAAAACCCTAAGGACGAGTCCCTGATGAAATTTCAGAGATAATCCCTGAAGAAATCCATTATGAATTTACGCGAGAAATATGTTAAATAGTAATCACAATAATTCGAGATGAAATCCCTGGAGTAAACCCAGGATGAATACACGTCAACCTTTTTTAACGTACATCCATGGCTGATGGAAAATAATTTATATCGTGCAAGAAACTATTAAACTAGACTATTTTATATATTTTGAAAAACCTCCTTGGTCAAGCGAAATGTTGATAAATATGAAATTGTTAAGTTAGAACGGTAGAATTTTTTTTCGACCAAAATTCTTCCATTCCTGATGAAATGTTATGATGAAATCCCTGATGATCCTATGATCCTTCTACTTCTTTTCCTTATTCTTCTTCTTTTTCTTTTTCTTCTTCTTCTTCTTCTTCTTCTTCTTCTTTATGGCTCGAAGTTCGCATTGGAACTTGGCCAGCCTCTCTTCAACTTAGTGTTATAAGAGCACTTCTACAGTTATTAATTGAAGGGCTTTCTTTGTCTGCCATTGCATGAATTTGTACATTGTGTGGCAAGTACAATGCATTTTCCCGACTGGAACGGGAATCGAACCCGCCGTCTCCGGATTGGCGATACATAGCCTTGATCACTATGCTAAACTGGAGACCCCTATGATCCTATGAAGAACAGATAAATTTTTGAATGAATTCATGAAAAAAAAACTAACAAGAAAGCTAAAACACTTGTAGAAATTCCTCGAGGAATCCCTGAAGGAATTGCCTAGATAAAAACCTTAGATAAGAATCTCGGGGCAATCTCAGAATAAGCTCCGTAAAGAATCCCGGAGAACCCGTATGGGTAAACTCAAAAATATCAAGCAAGCTTGAGGGTGCGATTTCCGGTTGCAATAACCTTTTAAATATGAAAAATTATCGATGGGAGAGGAAGCTCTATGTTAGAAACTGTGGCAGTGCTCACTAAGCTGAAGAGCAGACTTTGTACGAGTGGGAACGTTACGCCAAGAAAAAGGAAAACACAACATCTAGGAGAATAATGTATGGAGAAATCACTAAGAAAACCCTCGAGAAATATCTGCAAAATAAACAATCATACAAATTATGAGAACGTCACGCTTTTATAGAAAGGGTGAGAGATTTGCTCATAACAGCGTGACGGTCCACAGTGGTCCACAGATTCGAAAATACCTGGCAAAAATTGCCAAACCATAGTAGTCTGCTAGTTTTAGCCTATATGAGTGTATTGGAATATGATTTAGCGCTCAATTTCATTTTAAAGGCATTTTTTTGTCAATTTCTTCGAACAAAATCCGAACAAAATTGATGTTTTTCATACAATTTTACTATACACATATCATCATGGCGCTATTGTTTTGGCAGCTCTTGGCAGTTGTATTTTTCTTTAACCGATTCTGCATACGTAAACGTGCATTTAAACGGAAGAGTAGCAGGGAGCGATTTGTAAGACACTTTGAAGTCCAACTGTAAGAATTTTTCGTACTAATGACATGTAATGTCAATTTTGAAGCCAGAGGTGTTATTTTGATCTCCTACTTCATTGCAGATGTCTGATATAAACAAGAACTTACAAATAAACTTTCGAAAGCAATTGTATTAGTTATATCAATAGACTTTTGTAGTGGATGAACTTGTTTGTGTTCTTTTGTTCAGCACTTTTTCCACCATATAAGACATGTTCAAAAATTGAGTTTCTGCCAGCTTTTCTCAAAATTGGACCTCTGTGCGGTCCATATAAAATTTTTGGAGACTTTTGCTTTTGTCACTTAAGGGATGGGGGTTGTAATTTGGATTTTTGCCTGAAGCTACTAGTCAACGTCCCCATGTCAAAAACGTCTGCATTAGCATTATCATTAGCATTACCATTAAGCGAGTCGCGCAAATTCGTAGGTGGTACAGTCCTAGACCGCTGTTATGAGGGTTGCCTCCATTCCGTCCGAACCAAAGCATAAAGATTCCAATGGTCGAACACTGTCCTAGCCACGTCCTTGCGACTGCTGAGGAATGGGAAAGGATAGTTAGTTTGGGACACCTATGAAAGATGTAGACAACTCTACGATCTCTCATGCCTTGGTGTCACGGGAATTTGGGTGTTGTTAGTGGAAGGATACGCTTGGTCAACGTTCAGGCACACCATTGTTAGACTGTTTCGAATCAGTTGTCTGCCCAATCCATCCTGATTTCCACGTCATCTTGATGGCATTTGGTTGAATTACTATTAATCTGAAATATAAAATAATATTAACATCGTACGTCCAATAACTCGAGCAAAGTCTAACAACAAAATGATAGCAAATCGAAAACACGATTTGTAATCAGCAGCAAATTGATATCACATTTTGATATCAGATTGTCTTGATTCAATTTGATTTCAAATTTTGATTTCGTTTTGCTGTCACTTCAACTTATTATAATTATTAAAGTTTTTAAGTAATTTCAAACTTCTAGGTGGCCTTGTATAATACAACTAGTGCTATACCATCAGTACATTTAACATAATGTATTTAAGTTTTCATATCATTCGAAAAATTCTACATCTAACGATTTTTTCCATTTTTTCACACTGATACCAAAAACAGTTATCAATTTGATATCACTGATGGCAGGAATTGTTTTCAGCTTGCTGTTACGGGAACACTTTTCTGCTCTCATTTTTGATGTTTTAACCGTTAAAACGACCAAAATGACAACAACCTAAGTTATCATAATTTGCAATATCACAACATCAAAATTAGTTTTCAATTTGCTTGCAAGCTTTGCTCGGGAAGCTAAATATTAGTGATACGCTCGCCACAGTTACAAATTTTTACAATATTATTTATATCATACGATAAATTTACCTAAATCCTGCTGAAATAAAATGTTAGTTAGCTGTACATTGAAACAAAAATACTACAAAACACAAAAAGTGCATCAAACTTTGATCTTGGAATATTTATAAATACGGTAAATATCAAGATCAAAATTTGATTTGGTTACACCGCAACGCACCATTCTAAGGTGATCTACGCACGTTACGGGAGACCTCCCCATGACGAATTTCGCGCCAACTCGACCAACGGTTGGCAGCACCCTCTCAGAATCGAACGAAACTTTGTGGACATAAACCATAGGTCTTTCTAAGCAACTTTGCATATTTTGTTTTTCGAAATTTTTCAAGAGTAACATTTGAAAAGGACCCAATTTTTTTTTCACAGATTTTTTTCAAGCCGATGTAACTCAAAAATGACAAGACCTACAAAAAAGTGTTGTATGGTGGACTATCGTGAAATTCCATGAAGTTTTTTAGAAAAATATCCAAAAAATATAAAATTCATTCCTACACTGAAAAATAAAGGTTTTAAAAATTTAAATCGATATTACAGAAATCCCTGTTTTTAAATCGATGATTTTTTTCTGGAGAAAGGTATTTCAATTACCTACATTTTCTCCAAACAATGTTGTTGTGACATATTTAAGGGAAAAAAGTTTTTCTAACAAATACTTTTGCAATCTAACATTTATCTAGACTAACATTTGAAAAGGGCGTATTAGGGTGGCCCACACTTATATGAAAAACATAAAATTCAAAAAATGCCAAGCCTTACCTCCTGTATCAGTTGTTTTGGACTCCCAGAAGCTACGTTCAGAATTTGTGCGAAATCGATTTAGTCTAAGGGGTGATACACAAATTTTGTCACGCAAAATTCGATCTTTTCAACCCCCGCTCCCCTCTATGTCACGTTTTTTGTATGCGACCTCACGATTGTTTGTATGGGTCGTCACGTTCTGCAAAACCTCGCAACCCCCACCACCCCCCATTTTGGCATATAGTCACCTACAATAATACCAAAGTTTTTATTAATTGAACGCTTACAGCACCACCTAGCGGCAAAAATCAAAAGCTTAAGATTTCTCCATACATTTGGCCAAGTTTTCCCATACAAACTTCAAGCTCGTTGAGCGCTTCCTTAGGGGCCATGCACAAATTACGTCAGGCTTTAGGAGTTGAGGGGCGAGGTTTTGCAGAACGTGACGACCCATACAAACAGTGGTGAAGTCCCATACAAAAAGCGTGACAGAGGGGAAGGGGGGTTGAAAAGCCGAATTTTGGATGACATAATTTGTGTATCACCCCTACACTAAATCGATTTCGCTCTAATGTTGAATGTAGCTCCTGGGAGTCCAAAACATTCGATGCAGGAGGTAAAACTTGTCATTTTTCGAATGTTATGTTTTCTTATAAGTGTGGGCCACCCTAATACGCCCTTTTCAAATGTTAGTCTAGATAAATGTTAGATTATGCAAAATTGCTTCTTAAACAAATTTATAAACATCCATATAGTTTCATTGGTTGATTAGAGGCTACCGAACCTATATATGGCCATGTTGGCACGAAACACGATGAAACATATTCACTCAATATATACATGAAAAAAAGTTTTTGTTAGAAAAACTTTTTTTCCTTAAATATGTTACAGCAACATTGTTTGGAGAAAATGTAGGTAATTGAAATACCTTTCCCGCGGAAAAATTCATCGATTTAAAAACATAGGATTTTTTGTAATATCGATTTAAATTTTTAAAACCTTTATTTTTCAGTGTAGGAATCACTTTTGTGTTTTTTGATATTTTTCTAAAAAACTTCATGGAATTTCACGATAGTCCGCCATACAACACTTTTTTGTAGGTCTTGTCATTTTTGAGTTACATCGACTTGAAAAAAATCTGTGAAAAAAAAATTAGGTCCTCTTCAAATGTTACTCTTGAAAAATTTCGAAAAACAAAATATGCAAAGTTGCTTAGAAAGACCTATTGTTTATGCCCACAAAGTTTCGTTCGATTCTGAGAGGGTGCTGCCAGCCCCATAGAAGGGTTGGCGCGAAATTCGTCCCATGTCAAAATCGTCTGTTACCCATATGACTTGCATTATTACGTTGAAATCTATTTAAAATTAAATATGAATTTGTGCCTTTTTTTTCACTACAAAATTTACTTGGGGGTGAAAAAATCGGGACATTATTGTATAGGGATTGATTGATTCGATTGCAAAAATAGGGTATACCAGACCTATCCTACTTTCTTAGCTAGCTAGCGTTTAAATTATTCAGAAATAAAGAAAAATAAACCAAACAGCATTTACATGAAACTAATAAACGTGTTTATCTGATTTGAATACAAATGAGATTTCAAGCCCCTTTTTTGGTGGCATGAGATAATTTGGAATAGACAAAAAAGAGGGATTTGATTATTTGATATACACGCAAATACATCAAAGAACATGCAAAACAGAACCATGTTTTCTTTTTCGTTTGTATTCCTTCATACCCTTGGGAACACCCTTTCAGAGTACTCTTATTAGTCTTATCCCTTTTGCCAGTTGAACGACTTTTTTTGACTTCCTTAGCATTATGTTGTATTTATGGAGTTCTTACTTTGGCTTCGTCTACTCCTTCTTCAATGACTACTTCTTCTCATGTTTCTTATTATTATTCTTCTTCATCTTCTTTTTCGTCTTCTTCTGCTTCTTCTTTATCTTCTTTTCATTATTTTTTTCTACTTTTTTGGGGTTATGTCCTCAGCACAGAGCTCTCAGCTGACCACTCCTTCGCCAATATCCATTTTTGCTTTCGTATATCGAGCGGCAGACACGAAAGATATTCAGTGGCTTATTGGGGATTTTAATTGGTTGAACGCTACAATTCGTTACATGTAACACATATTTTAAAATGTGTATGCAAACAAGCTGGAAAACACGTTGTCATTGTAACATGTTTTCCCATATGCACAAAAACTTTCTAAATTGACTTAGAAAATGGATACTTTAGTAAGTCTTATTATACGTCAACAAACTGCCATTCCATGAAATGTTTATCTTGTCAAAGTACCTACTTGATTTAAAAAGAACCAAGCACAAAAGACCATATTGCTCCCATGTACATATACTACAAATCTATAGTAACTCCTTCCCAGCACAGAGTCAGGCACTGCAAAAGAAACATCACGAGTAGCATGAAGTGGCACATACCAACCATCATCGCATCGGAGCCACCAGAGTCGATGCTCGTTTGATGTTGCATAAATGAATGCTCAGTGATGTGGCAAAGTTTTTCGCAGCATTTTTTCTCCCTCCCACCCCAGACTGAAATGTCCTGTTCGTATCAAGGTGTATATACATACCTACCAGGGATACGAAGGTATACCTTCGTGCTAGCAGCAGCAGCTCCTCCGAATGGGATGAAAGGGATTCACTTTCTCAAACTTGCATGGATCAGCTTTCCGAGCACATCCTTCGAGGAGTTTGGTTTAGAGTTTTGCCTCTGGGAACGGCGGCAGCGCGTGATGGCACACTCGGTGTGGATGCGTTTACGTGATGGAATACGTTCGCCGCTGCTAGAGTTCGTGTTTGCATTGGGATTGTATTTGCATTCAGGATTCATGCACTGGCTGTGCTCTGATCAGGTTGGTTCTGCAGATCACGAGCGCATTCAACGAAAGATTGCACGCGTACGATATCGATTACCTACCTGCTCCAAACGAAAAAAAATCAGAATTTTCCACTTGACTCGTGCATCCATCGAGCGGAACGATTGCACAATTCTTTCGTGACGATGCACTTTGTTGGAGCAGAAAAGTCGGTGCATTACATTAGACCGTTTTCTAAATGAAGTTCATCGGGTAATTTACAAGTCAATCAATCAATTGTAATTGAAAGAAGAGAGATGGATTATATTGGACAGAAATGCAATTATTTATCAAATCCGAATGCATCACCAGACATATTAACAACAAATCGCTTCAAGAGTTGGACGACCCGTTTGTTCGACACATTGTCAAGGCTCTCCATCCTCGGTCACGCCCAATGCTCGCTAAGCTCGCTACACTCTTTCTTGTGCCAACCGGATCAGAAGCGAACACCAACTTTGCAGGGTTGTTATCCGGCATTCTTGCAACATGCCCTGCCCATCGTACCCTTCCGGCTTTGGCCACCTTCTGGATACTGGGTTCGCCGTAAAGTGCAGCGAGCTCGTGATTCATCCTTCTTCGCCACACACCATTCTCCTGCACACCGCCGAGGACCGTCCTTAGCACGCGTCGCTTGAAAGCTTCGAGTGCTTGCAGGTTCTCCTCGAGTATGCTCCATGTCTCGTGTCTGTAGAGGGCCACCGGTATTAGAAGCGTTTTGTACCTACATGTTGTATTTGGTGCGTGGGTGAATCTTTTTTAAACCGCAGCTTCTTCTGGAGCCCGTAGTAGGCATGACTTCCACTGATGATGTGCCTTCGAATTTCACTACTCACATTATTGTCAGCCGTCAGTAAGGATCCGATGTAGACGAATTCCTCCACCATCTTGAAGTTATTCTCGTCTATCGTAACATTACTACCTAAACGTATCAGATCATGTTCGGCTCCGCCTACCAGCATGCACATTGTTCTTGACGCATTCATCACCACTTCGACCTTTGCAGGTTCATGTTTAAGACGGGTGTACAGCTATGCCACCGTTCCAAAAGTTCTGGAGATAATGTTCATGTCGTCCGCGGTTCACAGAAATTGAACGAATTTTGTGAAAATCGTACCCGGCTGTTGAGCCCGGCTCGTCGTATTACACCTTCCAGAGCTGTGTTCATATCGTCAGGGAGCTACAGAGGAGGTGGCGCGTGGACTCGGAGAAGGGCTAGTTCATATGCAGTACAAGAGGTGGCCCAGGGGTTCGGAGTCGGCTTCGTAGGTCATACCGGTGCCTTGCGGTCGAGATCGACCCTTACAGCGATTAAGTGGCCGCGGAGAGGAAGTCCTGGTAGCGGTGCTGTGGTGGCATCAGTTTACTGGGTTGGATCAGAGCCCGCGGTTGGAAAAGGGGTCCCCGGCAAGGGTTGGGACAGGTGGAGACCCTGCTGTCAGCAACCTTCTGGTGCAGCTGATAGGGCCTGGAGGGTAGTAATATCCTTGCCTTCAGGTCAGATCGGGTTGCACGTGGGCATCAGTTCTTGATGTCTGCCAAGCAGTTGGGCGCGGGCGGGGTTGACCCTACCCGCCTTCCGAGGACATAGGAAGTGGTGAGGACCACTCGGAAAACTAGCTAAGCGCCAGCATGCTACCGTGATGGACTCTCCAAAGCGAGTCATCGATGTTCGTAGCTGCAGGCTACGCAGCTAACCTTGAGGGTGCGATGTGCACTAGCCCCTCTCTGAAGCAATGCCTTATTGGTGGTTGCGAAGAGACGAAGGATTTGGCGACCATAGGAATGTGTTTTAGTGGGTCGAGGAGAGATTAGTCCTGGCTTATACTATTGTTGTAGAAGACGGCCTTAACCTCACACTACCCTAACCTTCCTGATAGGGTGTCTGTTGAGCAGATTTCCCCCCTATGGATTAGAGAAAAAGAGCTATGTTCAAGAGTAGACTGTGGGCATCATAGTCTGTTGCAGTCCCCGGCGAAATTCGAATGAGCTGGAAAGTTCACCCGAAACTCTTACGCAGTTTTGCATGTCTTCCATCGTTGCTTTGTTCAGTCTAGTCAGCTTCCCAGGGAAGCCGTTTTCGTCCATGATTCTCCATAGCTCAGCACGGTCGATACTGTCGTATGCTGATTTGACTCGATGAACAGGTGATGAGTTGGGACCTGGTATTCACCGGATTTCTGGAGAATTTGCCATACGATAATGATCTGGTCCATTGTCGACCAGCCATCAATGAAGCCGGCTTGATAACATCCCACGAACTCATTCGTTTTAGGTGACAGACGACGGAGGATGACTTTGTAGGCAGCATTCTAAATAGTGATCGCTCTGAAGTGCTCACATTCCAAAATGGTTGTCTTTCTTGTGAATGAGGCAGATCACCCCTTTCTTCCACTCCTCTGGTAGCTGTTCGGTTTCCCACACCCAGACTATAGCTATCAACCAGTGCAGACAGATGGCCAACTTTCTGGGTCAATCTTGATGAGCTTAGCTGCGATACCTTCCTTACCAGCTGCTTTGTTGGTTTTGAGCTGGTGAATGGCATCCTTAACTTCCCTCAGCGTGGGAATTGGCTCATTTGCGCCCTCTGCTGTATTGGCGTAGTCGTTCCCTCCGTTGTCGTCTGCCGTGCCTACGTCCTAAACGCCCCATTCAAGTGCTGCTTCCACCTTTCGATCACCTCACGTCCGTGCATCAAAAGGTTCTCCCTGCATATTTTGACTCACGGCACGAAGCCGTTGCGGGATGCGTTGAGCTTCTGGTATGATCGCTGTGTTTATTGGTAACGGCGCAGTAGTTCAATTTTTTCGCACTCCGCACTTTCCAGGCGGTACTTTTTCTTCCGAAAGAGACTGGTCTGCTGTTTCCGCTTCTGTTTGTAACGTTTCAAGTTCTGCCGGGTTCCTTGCTGCAGCATTACCGTCCGTGCTGTGTTCTGCTCCTGCAAACCGCTCTGCAATCCTCGTCGAACCATTCGTTTTGTCCTGTAGAGCTACGATGCCGTAACCGCGGTCCATCAGTAGAACAGCGAGTATGCGGGTGCTCCCAATGAAGTTGAAAGATCAGCAGTTCCACGCACCGAGTTTTCAATCGTAAGTCGTTTTTGTTCGCTGTATTCGTTGCCGTTTGTCTCGGTTCGTATTATTCAGTTGCTGATTTTCCGTTACAATGGTTTTTACTGCTATCTCGTAGGGCCGGACACCAACCGCCTACTTTCCGGAGGACCATAGTGCACAGTTAAGCTTAAAGTCCTTCCCTGGCATCCAGGCGTTGATCAGCCACCCTTAACATGGTGATCAGGCGCTATTGTGAACACGCTCCTCCTGGAGAACAGACGCTCAGGTTTTCAGAAGCAAAATCGCCCTTTCCTGTCAGCGTACGGCCAAAGTTCCCAATCTACCCTAAGGTTGCTCGCAACCCGGCCGGTGCCACGCGGAGGTAGGGATAGGAGTTGCTGGTCAGAGGTTAGTGATCTTAAAGGAATCTGTATTGCGCGAATTACCCAGCCTTTACCGTGCCAAAGTAGAAAAATATGAAAAGTTATTAAATAAGCACTATAATGTGAACTTGTGCTCTCTTGACTTTATCCCATGTCAGCTGAGCTTAAAATCAAAGACATTCCCAACCCTAAAGGTATTATGGGGCAGACTGTTTTGCTTTCTTTCAAGTTCCAAGGCATTCAGCAGCCCTCATCATTAGGGCACATTTCAACTATAGTATACCAACCACCAGTGAGTGAGTGTAGAGAACTAAGCCCGGCCCGCGTATATTTCTTTTACAATGTAAACTCATTTGAAAAAGCGTGCCACAAGCTTTCATTTGTGCTTTGTGCAAATGGCGAATGGAAATGGAACACTCACGATGACGAGGACGACGACAACGACGACGGTGTGTGGTGCAATACAATTTATAGGTTTTGTTCATTTTTTATTCTCTAGCTTTGGCTCCCTTACAAAAGGAGGAAATGCGATGGTTTCGTTTCCATTCTGTATACGTACGCCCTAAAATGCGACCGAATGCACCAAGCTCGATACAGCTCTCATGGCAGTCAGTGACTGAATTTCTGTTTGTATGTTGGTAGGTATACGCCCTCTTTGTGTACTGGTTCTGTCTCTCCCTCTCTTCAGATGAGGATAAACGCAATTAAATGGTCTCCAGCGTAGAGCCAAGCTCCGGTATATTTTCAACAACAGTGCTTCAAAAGGTAATAAAAGCTGCTTCAAGTCAAAATAAATTTAATTACGTTTATATTTGCAAAAAGATGCGAGACTTTCAGAGCGGTTGATGTTTGTGCAGTTAATGAGCCAAACTGAAGCTGAGTGCTGCCGAATGTAGTTGCACATTGCGAAATAAAACCTATTCATACTTGAGTAATTACCGGAAATTGTTAGCCGAATGTTGCAAAATGTAATAATATTCGTCTAAAATGTATCTGTTTACCCTTCTTACACCCAAAAGAAGGGTATAAATATCGTTATTTGGTTTTTGCAATTTCTCATCGTAATAGGCTGTTTTACCTCATGCAAATCTGACAGGAAAAGGCCTACTTTCCCACACCAAACTAGCAGTGCTGTAATGGTTCATTACAGCACTGATTTGCGTTGCGTAATGAACCATTACAGCACTGTTTTCAGTTTTGATCAACTTCTTGATGATTTCTGGACGCAGCTCTGAAAAAATGTGACAAATGCACAGTATAACCTGTTACGATCAGACTTTCTTAAACATGGCTATGAGCATCAGTGTACAGTTTGATGAAAAGTTTCGTTAAAAACTATCCTCAAGCGGTAATTTATGAAATTGCAAAAAACGTTGTACGCAACTCGGTGCAGAACTCGATTTTTCCAGCACTCGTCGTAATTATCCAACTCGGCAAGCCTCGTTGGATAAATGTACGACTCGTGCTGTAAAAATCTTCATTCTGCACCTTGTTGCGTAAACTACTATTTTCGATCTGAGGCCCGGGGGCCGAGTCTTATATACCAATGAACTCAGCTCGACGAACTGAGCAAATGTCTGTATGTGTGTGTATGTGTGTATGTGTATGTGCGTTACAAAAAAAAGTCACGCACGTTTCTCAGCCGTCTGTTGACCGATTTGGGTTCTCTTGGAAGCAAATGAAAGCTACTACCGTCAAGGCACCATTCACCGTGGATCTAAGAGGATTCGGGGCAAATTAAGGCTGTCATTTCACACCAGCCTTATAAACATTGTTGGTGCCGCTTTTAATTGCCTTCATTATAGGTTAAAATTAAAGCAATATCCACATAAGTACAAAATTTGGTGATATAGTACAAATAGTAAAGGGTAGTAGGGTCGCCTAATTCCGTGGTAGGTCACCATTCACCGTGGTAGTAGGGACCCATTCACCGTGTATGAGAAATTTTATTCTACTTTGTTTAAAAATGATCAAAACAATCCGGCCAAGGGAATTTTCTTCGTTTAAATTAATTTCAAGTAATAACTTGCAAGATTTTATTAGAAAAACGAATGTTCAAATTTTCGATTTTTTTTCTAGATATATGGGACAATATGGGGCACGGGGAATGGAGACCATTGATTTTTAGGGTACCCATTTACCGTGCCTTTTTGTTTCAATTAAAAAGTACGAGTAATCGTACTTTCTTGTTGAACTTACTTCGGTAATGCAAAATACATACCTGATATGTGAATTTAATTGCTTCTTGGTGGAATAAAAACGTTACTACATTTAGTTTATCGCTTAAATCACCTTAGCGCAGTTTTCGTTTTTTTCACTATGAATGCAGTGAACGAGCAGAAACCCGCTTCATGTAAACACACTTTGGTGTCAAAATGATACTTTTAAATGATTCTAATAAGCGTTTTGACATGGTAACAATACATTAGTGTTGTATTGGTGAAATTGAAGGGAAATTGTCATATCATTCAATCATAATATGGAAATAATGAAAAAATATTCGAAGGCGCACGGTGAATGGAGCCCCCACGGTGGATGGCGCCTTGACGGTACTTCCTAGTAGAACGCTATTGAATTTTTTTTCGATTGGACGTTTGGTTATCGAGATATCTCTCGAAGAGTACTTATGAGTCATACATCTAAACTTTTTAAGATTTTTGACCAAGTGTATCATAATAAATATCTTAGCCGTCTGTCAACCGATTTCGGTTCTCCTGGCACCAAATGAAAGCTACAACATTCTAGTAGAACCCTAAACAATTTCATTAGGATTGGATATGGTTGGATATGGTTACCGAGATATTTTTCAGAGAGTACTTGGGAGTAATACAGGTTAACTTTTTGAGAGATTTTTGACCAAGGGTACCATAATAAATATCTCAGCCGTCTGTCAACCGATTTGATTTCTCTAAGCACCAAATCAAAGCTACAATATCCTTGTAAAAGGCCATGAAGTTTTATTTCGATTCGACATTCAATTACTAATATAGAGGGATTCCACGGAGGCACGCAAGTCGATCCTGAGCGACCATTTCAAAAATATCTGAAACTTTGCACAGTTTTTCAATTTCATCTAAAACGTCATTTTTCGATATCAAATCTTCATATAGAGTCACGTCTAACTTTTCAAAAGGGTGTATGTGAAAATGGTTGAAAAATATTCAAAAAGCTGCACAGCAAAAACGGTTCGTTCGATTGTTATGATTTTTTCAGCAAAGTTAGATAACTTAATGGGGATTGCTAAGAAAATATACACTGTAAAAAATTTTTTTTTTGCATTAAAAAAATATCATTTTTGTCACACAAACTCAAATATCTCAAAACCCTATCTTTTTACCAACGTGATTTTTTCAGGGAAAACGGTCCATTATATTAGCTATCTACCATAAAAATTTGGTGATGGTAAACTAATAAACAAAAAAGTTATGATATTTCAAACATTTCACAATTTTTACATTTAGTAAAAAAAATATGTTTTTTTTACCGTGTACATTATTCAGAGAATCGCATTATGATGCTGATTTTATTGTTAAGGCTACCGCATGAATTAAACAAGTTATTTTCATGATATTTTTATTTAATTATTCATAACTATTATAGCATCTATTAGAAACTTAGACGCGATCCAGTGTAGTGATCAAAAGTATTGATAGTGTCATTATTTTTATTGTACGTGACTGGCGAAAAATTCTGTTAATAGGGTTAAAACCTGTTGATAATAAGAAACATAAGTAATATTATTTTTAAGATTAAAGCTGCAAAACAAAAGTTTTATATAGACGAATGCGTCTAGTTTACCTGCAAAAAACTTACCTCTTAGATAATAGATTTTATGATGGAGAGAAAGCGAGTAACTGCAACACCAACAAATACATAATAGGTGCATACCACGACAATGCTCTAGACGTCTAGTTTACCTGCAAAAATTTACCTATCAGAGAATAGAATCATAAATATCGGGAGGAAGCGAGTAACTTCAACAACAACAAAATTGTGTTGCATTTAATGCATGATAGGTACCATGACAATGCTCACGAAAAAGCAAAAAATTACTACCGCTATGGTTATTAAGGATTGTAAAGTAAAAGTTTTCTTCAGTCAAGTAAACGACACCAAACTAGTCAGTAAAAACTTGAAAGTGATTTTGTTAATTAAAATCTAACGAACAACATGAGTAGTCGCTTTCTCAACTGTTGTAGGCCGTTTGCAGAAAAAAAGTGCTCAAAAGAGTTACGAAATCTCACCGAAAGCACCATAGATAAACTGAAAGCGACAGGTTATGCTCCAATGTCCACATTGAATACAAATTTACGCATTTGCACGTCCTGCCGTCTAAACGTTGACAAACGAGCAATCTGTATATCATCGGAAGAGCAGGGCGCAGGAAGTTCGAAAACGACAACAACTGAGGAATTACTAGAAGTTCCAAGTGCAGAGAGCCTTGCCACCGTACCATCAGCGACATCTGTTTCAACAAATCAATCGGAAGATGAGTGTATTCAAAAGGTAAACATCGAACGCTTTAACGAGGGCATAGCTGGGATAAAAGTGACTCCGATTAAATGGACGAAGATGGACTACGTTTATTATCCAGAGAAAAAATACCGTGAAATAAACGAAGCTGTACGTAGAAACCTCTTCAAATTAGGACCTGAGGATGTGGAAAATACAGACTACGATGAGGTAATTATGAATATGAAGGAAAGGTTCTCGAATCCAGCCACGACAAGGAAAGAAAAATTATTGATTTTGTCGATGCTGCCAAGTTCGTGGTCTATTCAAGATGCCATTGATGAGTTCGAAACCAATAGATATACAGTAAAAGAGGCAAAACTATTTAAGAATAACTGTCTTTCGACCAAAAATACTAGGTCTAGTAATGCGTTAACAGACGAGGCAAAAGAAATAGTAGTTCAATATTTTGAAGATGATGAAGTAAGTCGAGCTATGCCTGGCCAGAAAGATTATGTATCAGTAAAACAAGATGGAAAGCGTCAAGCAATCCAAAAACGATTAATGATGACGACATTGAAAGAAGCTTACACACGCTTCAAGGAAATTCACAATAATATTAAAGTAGGTTTTTCCTCATTTGCAAGCCTTCGGCCAAGGCAATGCAAGCTTCTTTCCAATTCAGGAACACATAATGTTTGTGTGTGCACAACCCATGAGAATATTAACCTTATTTTACATAGTTTGAAAAGAATAAATTTAACAAAGGATATTTACATGTTAACTGGTAGTCTTTTGTGTGAAAATACAACATCAAATTGCTATCTACGATCTTGTTCGGATTGTCCAGATTCTTCATTATTGGAAAATACTTTATTCGGTGAGTTTGAAGAAAAATATATTGATCAGTTATCATTTGAGCAATGGGTAACCACGGATAGGTGTGACCTAGAAACAATTGTAAAACCTGTAGATGAGTTTGTGTCATATTTTTGCTTGAAGTTAGAAAGTTTAATCCCTCACGATTTCATTAAAACAGAGCAATCCAGCTTTTTAAAAAATACGAAAAATACGTTACAAAATGGTGAATTTTTAGTCATTTGTGATTTTTCTGAAAATTACAGTTTTGTATTGCAAGATGAAGTTCAGTCCCATCACTGGAACGTGCAACAAGCTACAATTCATCCATTCGTTATTTATTTTAATGGAAGTTCGCAAATTGAACACTTTAGTTTCATTATAATTTCCGAAGATTTAAGGCACGATTCAATATCCGTAAACTTGTTCATTGCCAAAATGATTAACTTTTTACGCGTTGATAAACATAAAGAAGTCAAAAAGATATATTTTATGTCTGATGGAGCAGCGTCGCAGTACAAAAACCGTAAGAATTTTTCGAGCCTATGTCAATTTAAATCAATGTACGGAATTGATGCAAAATGGCATTTTTTTGCTACGTCACATGGCAAAGGTCCTTGTGATGCTATTGGAGGAACAATAAAGCGCATGGCCACAAGAGCAAGTTTAGCCAAAGAACGTGAGCATCCAATTAAAACTGCGAAAGAACTTTTTAAATGGGCGAATCGTAGAAAAGAAAAAGATTTAACCAAATTATCATTTTGTTTTACTACTACGGAAGAGTACGAAATAAAGGCTTCAGAGCTCAGCGAGCAATATAATAACGCGAAAACGATCCAAGGAACCCAAAAATTCCATTGTTTCATTCCATTGTCAGAAAATAAAATTAAAGCAAAACTATACTCAAACTGTTCTGACAATAATGCCAAAGTGTTCGATATTGTAAAAAAATAAATAAAATCAAATAAAAAATAAGTAAAACTGTTTTCATAATCTCATAACCCATAATAAAATCCAAACCCAAAACTCTTAGCCCTCTCTTACCCCTATTGTGTCAAATCTATGATTATTGTTGTGTAATTTGAGAATTCATTTATATGTATAAATATTATATGTATATATATTATATGTATATATATTACATGTATATACATTAGACTGGGTCAACAAAGTCGATTTTTTGGAACAATGCTTTTTCGATTCCTTTTAGCGTCCAAAACAACTGTGCAGAATTTGGGAGCGATTGGTTGCGTCCCCGTATTCCGCTTTGCGATTGAAGTTTGTATGGAATTTAGTATGGGAAAACGTGCTTTTTTGCATTTTTCTCATAAATTGAAATTTTTCGTCTAAAACTATCTAACTAATGACGTTGAAGCATAGCCTAGGATATGCCGAAAAACTTTGCCGAAGACCGCAAAGTGATCCGACACTTGTGAAGAAAGTTATAACGCACAGATTGCCTGGTGGTGCTTATCATTTAGCATGTAAAGGAATAACATCAATAATAAAATCTCAGTTTTTGGCCTAAGTTACCAAGCGAATAACTTTTTTCACAAGTGTTGGATCACTTTGCGGTCTTCGGCAAAGTTTTTTGGTATATCCTAGGCTATACTTTAACGTCATTAGTTAAACGGTATTAGACAAAAGAATTCAACTTATGAGTAAAATGCAAAAAAGTACGTTTTCCCATACTAACTTCCATACAAATTTCAATCACAATGCGGAATACGGGGACACAACCAATCGCTCCCAAATTTTGCACAGTTGTTTTGGACGCAAAAAGGAGTCAAAAAAGCTTTGTTCCGGGTTGATGCGGTCAAATTTAAAGTTTCTCCATACAACGTTGACCCACTCTAATATACATATAATATAAATACATATAATATTTATACATATAATATACATAATACAAATGAATACACAAATATTGAATATCGTAAAAACAACTTGTTCAACTCCCGCAAGACCCTTAACAAAAAAAACAGCACCAAACTGTGATTCTCGAAATAATTTACACGGTAAAAAAAATTTTTTCTACTAAATGTAAAAAATTGTGAAATGTTTGAAATGTCATAACTTTTTTGTTTATTAGTTTACCATCACCAAATTTTTATGGTAGATAGCTAATATAACGGACCATTTTCCCTAAAAAAATGACGTTGGTAAAAAGATAGGGTTTTGAGATATTTAAGTTTTTGTGACAAAAATTATATTTTTTAATGCAAAAAAAATATTTTTTTTACAGTGTATATTTTTTTAGTAATCACCATTTAGTTATCTAACTTTGCTGAAAAATTCATAACAATCGAACGAACCGTTTTTGCTGTGCAGCTTTTTGAATATTTTTCAACCATTTTCATATACACCCTTTTGAAAAGTTAGTCGTGACTCAACATGAAGATATGATATCGAAAAATGGTGATTTAGATGGAACTGAAAAACTGTGCAAAGTTTCAGCTCAATAGAAAATCATGAATTAAAAAAAGTCCTAAATTTTGATGCTGTTGCTTGGAATCGCTCTATATCTTACGATGAGTATCTCAATAAATTATTTTTTTATTGTTATATTCATTTGTTATCTTGCATGAGTTTTTGACCAGTCTATGGGAAATTATTTTTCAATAAATAACGCTTACCTCATACAAAGTGTATACTAGCAGGTTATTGTTTTCAACAAAATTATAAATAACAAATTACAAATACACAGGAATTCTATGAAAACTAACAATATGTTAAATGAAAGCTTTGAATTTATATATTGTGGGAAAAATGCATGAACCAAACAGCCAAAATAACTAGCTAATGCCAAAACTGATTAACTTAGTAGATATATCATTTTTGTCCTTTCTACACCATAACCATGAATACCAAGTACTTCGGAGCTAATTTAACCGACTGATTAAGAGATATTAGATAAAGTGTGTCTCGCTGATTTTCTTACCCATTTGTTAATCGATTCAAGATCTTTTGGCGGTTAACAAGAGATACTATATTCCAGAATATGTAAGCTATTTTTCAAACATTCCATAAAAGATTCTAGGAGGTGTCTGACATTTCTGGTAGTTTAGGCCATGGTCTGATTTTTTTGGAAACCTAGTGGATTGGTTGCCAAATCCACAATATTTTCTAGAACTTTTGGTCAATTACACAAAATAAATATGTTAAATATTAATAATACAACAATAACTTTAATAAGTGTAAGAAGGGTTCTATTCACCATAGGTGGATTAAATCGGGTTTTTTTTATTTTAGAGGGCTTTTCTCGTAAAAAAGTATTTTTACCATGAAAACATACATACAACATACATGTATTTTCTCCACATTACATTCAAGATAAGATATAATCAACAATTGTACGCCACAGTACTCGGTTTGCGACTGGCGCTCCCCTCGGTCATGCAAATTGCTCGCCAGATAACGCTCCACCTGGTCCGCCCACCGCGATGCATCGTTTTCTCTGCGCTGCAAACCTCGTGCCAACCGGGGAGCAGAAACTAACACAAATTTTGAATGGTTGTTGTCCGGCATTTATGCAAAATGCTGATACCCACCCACAGTGGCTGATTTCGTCATTTTAGCGCGCTTAATTAATAACTTTTTAACTATGACATTTAGCGTCATGGTGTCTTCGAGAAAGTTTTTTGCTATAATAAGGAGCTTCTTTTGAACTATTGTAAAAAAGGATCAATCCCCCTAAAAGTGAGAGAGAAATTTTTTTTTTTACATTTTTCAAGATACAAGGTTGGTGTCTTCACAAAAGTTGTAGATAATGTTATTTGGAGCAACTTTTTCAAAGACGCCAAGTTTGTAACTCCGTTACTTTTCAAGATACGTTACGTTTTTTATCATCAGCCCCTTGAAAAGGGTTTTTGCGCAATAACTTTCGAAGGATTGATTCTACATTTTTCTGATGTTCTACAAAGTTATAGATAATGGTAAAACACATAACTCCGCCGAACACGACATTCTTCTAATTTCAAAAATAAAATAGTTATAACGGTTTTTATAGTTTTTTGGGCCATATTTCAAGCATATATAACCTAGCTATAGGCAATTATATGCAAATTTCCTTTTACGCATGTGAATATACAAGTAATTACCTCTCTTAGAAAGCCAAAACCATCAAACTGTAAGAAACTGTAAGATGGTTTATGTACAGAAACTTTCAACCATCTATGTTACTTTTATATGGGATTTATTCCATATCTTCAACATATTTATTTGACAGTTCATAGCAGCTTGCATTTTTATTGCTATTGTACGTGTGTGTGAATATATAGAATGGATTGTGGTGCATTCTGGAGCATTCATGAAGTACGTTACCCGAAAACTTACCATCTATTTATATTTTCTGACTAACTGACAGTGCTGCATGTAGTCCACGAAATGAGCGAACGAAGTGCCATTTTTTCTCAAATTCTACACTTGCGCGTGACATATTTTGTGAACGCTCCCTCTAGTGCATGTCTACAATAGTTATAGCTAATTATAAATCTTATTGTACTTTACAGTAAGGTGCTGTTTAATCGTGATCTGACAAAACAAGTAACACGTTATGCGTTATGCGTGGACTACGTGCAGCACTGTCAGTTAGTCAGAAAATAGAAGTAGATGCTAAGTTTTAATGTAACGTACTTCATGAATGTTGCAGAATGCACCACAATCCATTCTATATATTCACACATTTACAATAACAATAAAAATGCGAGCTGTAACGAACTCTAAAAAAAATATGGTGAAGATATGAATAAATCCCATATAAAAGTAACATAGATGGTTGAAAGTTTCTGTACAAAAACCATCTTACAGTCTCTTACAGTTTGATGGTTTTGGCTTTCTAAGAGAGGCAATTACTTGTATATTCACATGCGTAAAAGGAAATTTGCATATAATTGCCTACACACCAAATTTTTTTCGCTGAAAATCAGCAAAGTTTTGCTGAATTTTGCCGAGCTGAAATTTCAGCAATCCGTTCAGCAATAAAAATTACTGAAATTTTCAGCAATTTCGGATGTCATCGCGAATGACAGAAGTTTACTGAAAAAAATCAGCAAATTGTTGCGGATTGCTGAAAACTCAGTGATTTCGACCGGCGTGGGATTCGGCAGCACATTGCTGATGGATTTCAGCAAAAAAAATCAAAATAATAAAAACCCGTTTTTAATTTTGGAATTAACTGATTTATTCGATTAACAAGGTAAAGATTTATTTGATTTTCAGTTTTATTGAAAATTGATTTAAAAAAAGTACAATATTTGTGGAAGTTGGATGAGTTGTTGGTAGTGAGACCGGATGCTTCAGAAGATCACGGGAATGTCGTTGGATCCGTTGATATTCGGATGCTTGCAATTGCGGACATTGTATCGTCTAAAAGAAGAAAGATACGAATATAATAACAGTTATTTGCGTTGAATATTGATACATACCTGCATGGAGGGATAGTACTGTTGAATCATGCATTTAAAACACTTTACAACGAAAACACTCCTCGAATAATACTGGATTTAGGCATCGATGGAATAAGTGGTGTACACAGCCATGTTTTTTTTCTATTTTGACAGGTGGCTGGTCGAGGTGGCGAGCTGTCGGAAAAAATTACTGAATTTTCAGAAATTCAGACGACTTTGCTGGCTTTCGGCAAACACAGTCGGTTTACTGATTTTTTCAGTAAAGTTCATGTTTGCTGATTGGGATTCAGCAAAGCATTTTGCTGAAATCTTAAATTGATTTTTGGTGTGTAGCTAGGGTATATATGCTTGAAATATGGCCCAAAAAACTACAAAAACCGTTATAACTATTTTATTTTTGAAATTAGCGGGATGTCGTGTTCGGCAAAGTTATGTATTTTACCATTATCTATAACTTTGTAGAACATCAGAAAAATGTAGAATCAATCCTTCGAAAGTTATTGCGCAAAAACCCTTTCCAAGGGGCTGATGATAAAAAACGTAACGTATCTTGAAAAGTAACGGACTTACACATTTGGCGTCTTCGGAAAAGTTGCTCCAAATAACATTATCTACAACTTTTGTGAAGACACCAACCTTGTATCTTATAAAATGCAAAAAATAATTTTTTTATCTCACTTTTAGGGGGATTGATCATTTTTTACAATAGTTCAAAAAAAGCTCTTTATTATAGCGAAAAACTTTCTCGAAGACACCAAGACGCTAAACGTCATAGTTAAAAAGTTATTATTTAAGCGCGCTAAAATGACGAAATCAACCACTGTGATACCACACCGTATCCTGCCGACTTTGACCACCTTCTGGATGATAGCCAGGAATTTCTCCAAGGGTTCCTCCAGAAGTTGCATCTGGAATTGCTTTTGGAATTCCTTCAGGCTTTTCTCCGGTAAATTCTTCAAGCATTCCTTCAGGAATTCTGCCAGAAAATTCCAGTATTTCCTCCAGGGATTCCCCCAGGTTTTTTTCCAGAGTTAAAGGATCCTCAATACTTCAAGAGATTTCTTCAGAAATTCCTTTGGAGACTCCTCCTGGAATGCGTTCCAGAATTCAATCGGAGATTCCTCCAAGAGTTCTTTCACGGATTGCTGCAGGAAAGCATCCAGGTAGTTCTCCAGAGATTCCGCTAGGAATTCCTTCAGGAGAAATAAGGATATCCTCCAAATATTCCTTCAGAAATTCCGTCAGGGATTCCTCCAGAAATTCCTCTACGATTGCCTGAATGAGAAGGATTCCTTCAGAATTCTTTCAGGCATTACTTGAGGAATTCTTCCAGGAACTTATCCAGGGATTTCCCAGAAATTCATCTAAGAATTTCTCCTCCAGAGATTCCTTACTCCAGGGATTTCTTCAGGCATTCCTTCAGGCTTACCTCCAGGGCTTTAATTCAACAGTTTCTCCAGGAATTCCTTCAGAAAGCCTAACAGACAATCCTCCAGGGATTCCTTCTGGAATTTCACTAGGTTTTCCTCCAGAAATTCTTCCAGGGATTTTTTCAGAAATTTCTCCAGGGATTCCTCCCAGAATTCCTCTGGGAATTCCTCCTGGAATTCCTCCAGGAATTCAATTAGAGATTCCTCCAGAATTTCTTTCAGGGATTGACCCAGGAATTCATCCAGGTATCTCTCCAGAGATTCTTCCAGGAATTCCTCCTAGGAAAAATCAAGAAATCCACCAGATATTGCTTCAGATATACCCCCAGTGTTTCCTCTAGGGATTCCTCCAGAAATTCTTCCAGATATTTCTCAAGGGATTCCCCCAGGCATTCCCGCAGGAACTCTTCCAGGGATTTTTCCAGGAACTCCTCCGGGGAGTTTTCCGGGAATTCATCCAATTCTCCCAAGGATTTTTGCTGGTTTTTTGAATACTCCAAAAAATCTTGCAAGGATACTTCCGGGAATACGTCAATTGACATTTCTTTAGGACTATTTTCTGGGGCATATACTCCAGTATATGAGTATATAAAACTATCTTTGGGAAAAATTCCGGCAAAGGTGCCCACGGAACAATACTACTGAAGGTTTATTCTTAAAGGAATACAGATCCGAGCATTCCTTTATTGCTAATAAGCATATACAAACTAGACGATTATTTTCTGAAAGAACTCCAGTTAGTTATAAAGATGATGAACATTAAAACATTTTCAAAAAAAAAAAACTTCCGATGGGTTTCCATTATGTTTGAAAAAATGTTGGAGCAAATCATGAAGAATATCCATTGATGTGTGGATATTATAACAAAAAAATATTAAAAAAGACACGGACACGTTCAATGCTTCCAATGCTATAATGCTCTTTGAAAGAAGCACGACACTAGACAACGGATGGAGCATGCAATGCTCAGTAGCACAATCGAAAACTTTGCCTGACAGCTGCGGCGGAAATCGAACCTACGCTCCTCAGCACGATTCGACTAAGTGCTTGGTAACACTAGCCGCACGGCTACGAAGCCACAAATATAATGAGCTCCAGAAAAAATATGGCACGAGTAAAGAAACATCTTTAATCTTCCAGAAATTAACTACCGCTACCTTGTGTAGAACAGGCGATCTATTATCAACATACCTACAAAATACAACAGCGTGACTTCTGAAAGGTTAAACAATGCTTTTAGAATAAAAATGTTATTACATTCAATTGCATTGTGTTGCGTTTATAGAGTTATAAAAGCTAGTAAGTAAAAATTTACTAAAGGGTGCTCGCCCCTCTCTGGCCGAAAAGCTGGCTACGCCCTTGAATAGCGTTGTTGGTAATAAATGATGATATCAGCCAATTAGTTTGTAGGTTAAAAGGTCGAAAGATCAAAAGGTCGAAATAAAAAAAGTACGACAAAAGGTCGAAAGTACAAGTGGTCAAAAGGTCGAAAGTTCGAAAGAAAAAAAACCGACCGAAAAAGATCATATTATTTTTAATCTTCTTCTTTCTTACTTAACATTATCATTGCAACTTGGCCTGCATCTTTCAACTTTGTGATCTTTTAGTAATTCCGCAGTTATAAAATGGAGGGCTTTCTGTGCCTGCCATTGCGTTAACTTGTATATTTTATAACAAACACAATATTACACTATATCTAGAAATTCGACTTGAATTTGGGCTTAGTGTAATAGATTAATGTCAGTTCTTAGGAGTAACATATTTACGGCTATACGCGTGATTACACATTACTGATTCCTATATATTTTTGCCTTCTTTGAAAAATTAACTGTTCTTTCTAGTAATGCTTTTGACATTTTTTTTTGCGTGCTTACTAATAATATAATTGTTCATTATATTTTGCCTTCTTTTAAAATAGGTCGTTCTTGCGAATTATACTATCACAGCGGTTAATCTGACTTTAGATATGTCCAATGAGATCTCCTTTAAGGATCTACTAAAATTCCGGGGACCGTGACGTAGTGGTCACACGTTTATTGTGGATGATCATGGGTTCTATCCCAGCACCGACACTTGTAATTTTTCGTCAGTTGCTTTTTTATCAACTTCTAGTTCAATGTACTTATTATTCATTGATTTTTTTATATTTACAGGCGTAGACCGCTATTATGAAGGTTACCTCCTTCCTGTGCTTTATCAAAGCACAAAAAATAAGGATTATTTTTTCCTAGATTTTTTTTCCTATGAATTTTTCAAGAAGTTTCTCCAAGTATTTCTCCAGGAAGCTCGTAAGAAATTCATCTTGGGATTCCCTCAAAAAAGGCACGGTAAAGGCTGGATGGGTATGCTGCGCAATTCAGACCCATTGTGATCCACTAGTTTCTGCCCAGCAACTCCTATCCCTACATCCTCGCGGTACCGGCCGGAAGCTATGAGCAACCTTAAGGAAGATCGGGTAACCAACCCCGGTGGGAACTTTGGTCGTAGGCTGACAGGGAAGGGGGGTTTGTTTCGGCAAATCTGAGCGACTGTTCTGCAGGAGGAGCGGCTCACAACAGCGTCTGATCCCCATGTTAGGGGCGGCTGATCTACGTCCGAGTGCCAGGGAAGGACTCTAAGCTCAACTGTGCACTATGGTCCTCCGGAGAGTAGGGGGTTGGTGTCAGGCCCTACGAGCCAGCCGTAAAAAACCCATTGTAACGGAAAATCAGCAACAGAATAATACGAACCGAGACTATCGGCAACGACCCCAGCGAACAAAAAGGACTTGCGATTGGAAACTCGTTACGTGGAACTGCCGATCTCTCAACTTCATCGGGAGCACCCGCATACTCGCCGATATACTGAAGAACCGCGGGTTCGGAATCGTAGCGCTGCAGGAGGTGTGTTGGACAGGATCTATGGTGCGAACGTTTAGAGGTAATCATACCATCTACCAGAGCTGCGGCAACACACGCGAGCTGGGAACAGCTTTCGTCGTGATGGGTGATATGCAGAGGCGCGTGATCGGATGGTGGCCGATCGACGAAAGAATGTGCAGGTTGAGGATCAAGGGCCGATTCTTCAATATTAGAATAATAAACGTGCACAGCCCTTACTCCGGAAGCACTGATGATGACAAAGACGCATTTTACGCGCAGCTCGAACGCGAGTACGACTGCTGCCCAAACCACGACGTCAAAATCATCATAGGGGATCTAAACGCTCAGGTAGGCCAGGAGGAGGAATTCAGACCGACGATTGGAAAGTTCAGCGCCCACCAGCTGACGAACGAAAATGGCCTACGCCTCATCGATTTCGCCGCCTCCAAGAACATGGCCATTCGTAGCACCTTTTTCCAGCACAGCCTCCCGTATCGTTACACCTGGAGATCACCACAACAAACAGAATCATAAATCGACCACGTTCTGATTGATGGACGGCACTTCTCCGACATTATCGACGTCAGGACCTATCGTGGCGCTGATATCGACTTTGATCACTACCTGGTGATGGTTAAACTGCGCCCAAAACTCTCCGTTATTAACAATGTACAGTACCGGCGGCCGCCCCGGTACGATCTAGAGCGACTGAAGCAACCGGATGTCGCCACCGCATACGCACAGAATCTCGAGGCAGCGTTGCCGGACGAGGGTGTGCTCGATGTGGCCCTTCTAGAGGGCTGCTGGAGTACAGTCAAAGCAGCCATTAACAACGCAGCCGAGAGCGCCATCGGGTACGTAGAACGGAGTCGACGAAACGATTGGTTCGATGAGGAGTGCCAAGAGGAGTGCAGAGCGGTTCTGGAGGAGAAGGATGCAGCGCGGGCGGTAATGCTGCAGCATGGAACCCGACAGAATGTGGAGCGATACAGACAGAAGTGGAAGCAGCAGACCCGTCTCTTCCGGGAGAAAAAGCGCCACCTGGAAGAAGCGGTGTGCGAGGCAATGGAACTGCTGTGCCGTTCACAAGAAACACGTAAGTTCTACCAGAAGCTCAACGCATCCCGCAAAGGCTACGTACCGCAAGCCAAAATCTGCAGGGATAAGGACGGGAGCCTCCTGACGGACAAACGTGAGGTGATCGAAAGATGGAAGTAGCACTTCAACGAGCACCTGAATGGCGAAGAGAATGTAGGCACGGAGGACCAAGGCAGCGGAGGAAATGACTATGTTGGTGCAGCAGAGGACGGGAACGAACCAACTCCCACGCTGAGGGAAATTAAGGATGCCATTCACCAGCTCAAAAACAACAAAGCGGCTGGTAAGGACGGTATCGCAGCAGAACTCATAAAGATGGGCCCGGAAAAGTTGGCCACCTGTCTGCACCAGTTAGTAGTCAAGATCTGAGAAACCGAACAGCTACCAAAGGAGTGGAAGGAAGGGATAATCTGTCCCATCCACAAGAAAGGCGACAAGTTAATGTGTGAGAATTTTCGAGCAATCACCATTTTGAACGCCGCCTACAAAGTGCTATCCCAGATCATCTTCCATCGTCTCTCACCTAAAGTAAATGAGTTCGTGGGAAGTTACCAAGCCGGTTTCATCGACGGCCGGTCGACAATGGACCAAATCTTCACCGTACGGCAAATCCTCCAGAAATGCCGTGAATACCAGGTCCCAACGCACCACCTGTTCATCGACTTCAAAGCGGCATACGATAGTATCGACCGCACAGAGCTATGGAAAATCATGGACGAGAACAGCTTTCCCGGGAAGCTTACCAGACTGATAAGAGCAACGATGGACGGTGTGCAGAACAGCGTAAGGATTTCGGGTGAGCTATCCAGTTCATTCGAATCTCGACGGGGACTACGACAAGGTGATGGACTTTCCTGCCTACTATTCAACATCGCCCTGGGAGGTGTTATGCGACGAGCCGGGCTCAACAGCCGGGGAACGATCTTCACGAAATCCGGCCAATTTGTCTGTTTTGCGGATGACATGGATATTATTGCTAGAACATTTGGAACGGTGGCAGAACTGTACACCCCCCTGAAACGCGAAGCAGCAAAGTTCGGACTGGTGGTGAATGCGGCTAAGACAAAGTACATGCTGGTAGGTGGGACTGAGCGAGACAGGACAAGCCTTGGCAGCAATGTTACGATAGACGGGGATACTTTCGAGGTGGTAGAAGAATTCGTTTACCTCGGTTCCTTGCTAACGGCTGACAATAACGTGAGCCGTGAAATACGAAGGCGCATCATCAGTGGAAGTCGTGCCTACTATGGGCTCCAGAAGAAATTGCGGTCAAAAAAGATTCACCCCCGCACCAAATGTACCATGTACAAGACGTTAATAAGACCGGTGGTTCTCTATGGACACGAGACATGACGAGACAGACGAGCTCGAGGAGGACCTGCAAGCACTCGGAGTTTTCGAGCGACGGGTGCTAAGGACGATCTTCGGCGGTGTTCAGGAGAACGGTGTGTGGCGGCGAAGGATGAACCACGAGCTCGCTGCACTTTACGGCGAACCCAGCATCAAGAAAGTGGTCAAAGCCGGAAGGATACGATGCAAGAATGCCGGACAACAACCCTGCAAAGTTGGTGTTTGCTAACCATCCGGTTGGTACAAGTAGGCGTGGAGCGCAGAGAGCACGATGGGCGGACCAGGTGGAGCGTGATCTGGTGAGTGTTGGGCGTGACCGACGTTCGTTGGAGAGCTGCAGCTGCAAATCGAGTATTATGGCGGCAAATTGTTGATTCAGTATTATCATGAATTTGATGTTAACTAAATAAATGAAATGGGTATATTTTGTATAAGGGATATGTCTGGAGACCAAAAATGGCGACCAGAATATCCAAGATGGTGGTCTAAAATCCAAGATGGCGGCTGTTTAATCAAGTTTTAGGTTCTTAAACTATGCAATGTAGGTAAACTTGGTACCGGGAAGATAGCCGGAGTTGTCGAACAGAATATTGAATATGGAGTCTCAAAATTCAATATGGCGACTGGTTAATGAGATTTTAAGCTCTAAAATCATGCAACATGATATGAGGAAGAAGCCTGGACTTCAAAAATGGTGACAATAACATCCAAGATGGCGGTTCATAATCCAAGATAGCTACTCAAAATTCAAGATGGCGGCTGTTTTATAGAAATTGGGGCTCAAAAATCAAAAGATTTTTGGTGCAATGCTTCTTCTTTATGGCATTACGTTCCCATTAGAACTAGGCCTGTCTCTCTTCAACTAAGTGTTCTTTGATCACTTCCACAGTTATTAATAGAAGGGATTTCTTTACCTGCCATTGCATGAATTTGTGTATTGTGAGTTATGCACAATAATACACTATGCCCAGGCAGTCGGGAAAATTGTCACGACCGAAACGGAAATCGAACCCGCCGTCTCCGGATTGGCGATCCATAGCCTTAACCACTAGTTTAAACTGGAGAGTCTCCCTAACTGGAGAGTTTGTATCCGACTTATTAGGAAATAACAGGTAGGAAGAGGTTCTTTCTGCCGGATAAATGTAGGCCCTGTGCTGTGCTTGAGTTACCACAATCAGTCACTGATAGGTTTTCATACTAAATAGGGCACGTTTTTGTCTGATTTTTTTTTTGTATTATTAATCAGAATCTTATCATCGAAAATCCAAAGAGATATGATACCACTAGCAATTACATAAACCAATGTGTACTGCCGCACTGCCCATATTCGCATAGTCGATGTAAGCGCCATTGTACTTTTCAACATGCTTTTGGAATTTTAACAATGAATAAATAAAAAATTTCAAGATTTTTACCACGTTCACATCTAACTAAGGGTTAGATGTTGTGATCTATTGAATAAAACTGGTCACAAATATGCACACGAGATATATATTAGCTTTTGTACGATGGCATTGCCCATATAGCCGAGGCGGTAAACGCACGGGTATTCAGCATGACCATGCTGAGGGTGACGGGTTCGATTCCCGGTCGGTCCAGGATCTTTTCGTAAAGGAAATTTCCTTGACTTCCTTGGGCATAGAGTATCTTCGTGCCTGCCACACGATATACGCATGCAAAATGGTCATTGGCAGAGGAAGCTCTCAGTTAATAACTGTGGAAGTGCTCATAGAACACTAAGCTGAGAAGCAGGCTTTGTCCCAGTGAGGACGTTACGCCAAGAAGAAGAAGAAGAACGATGGCATTGCCAGTGGTGGTTACATCGACTATGCGAATATGGGCAGTGCCAACCAAGTACACTCCATCAGCATCCGAAAAGATGAAAGCAATCAATGAAATCTGTCAAACCCAACAACGCACGGGAAAACTCAGATTGAAAATTATCTCGCCATTCCGCCGCCTGTCATACCAACTTTTCGGTGCGACAAAAAAAAGAGGAAAAGGATCCTCTTTTTCCGGAAGTAGGCACCTACCACTGGCTGAATGGCATTCGAGATGAATCTCTCCGAATAATTCCGTTCAATTAAACCAGCCCATATATCTATCTACACGTAGCGCTGGCATCTCTTTTGCTGATGTTCTCGGTGTCAACGTGGTTCTTCTGGGGGTAGGAAATATGCTTTCCGGGAAGGTTTTTGAACCCCCGTTGGTTTTGGGGTGAAGTATGTTTGGGTGATGACCTGCTGCACACGATAGCATAAACAAGAGAAAAAAATAATTGATTTCTTATTACAGTTATGTGTTATTGGCATATTTATGTGATTGAATAATGATTTCTAATTATTTCTCTTTTTTTAGGTTTGTTGAAGTTGATACTTGCTCAATATTATAAAAATGCTTTTGGATATCATGTATCAGTGCACAGCTCATGAGCATCTATTTTTGTGTTTCAATTGGTTCATTACGTTAAGTTAAAAGATTACATATGTATTACACTTTGGACGGTTTTATTTGCAATTACTCCCTGCCACTTTACGAAAACGAATTAAAAACCCCTTCGACGCAATCACTTATCTCATCCTCCACCTTCGTTTTTTTTTTTCTTCTCACTTTCGCAGATTTCGTGATCCCACTGAAGGATGTCCGCGTGAGCGTGCCGGCAGCCATCCGGCGAGGCGATAATGCAAATTTGATCTGCGATTACGACATGGAAGGGGACACACTCTACTCCGTCAAGTGGTACAAAGGCAAGCGGGAGTTTTTCCGCTACCGGCCGAAGGAGAATCCATCGCTGAAGACGTTCCCGGTACTTGGCATCACCGTCGAGGTAAGTGCTACTGGAAGGAAATACGGTGTCACGGCGCTAGTGTTTTCAGTTTTAAATCATTGGTTCACTTATTGGAAGATGTTTGAAGAGTAAGCTTAATTGATGATTACTATTAATCAGCGGCTTAAAAAGGGCGGAAAGCCTAATATTTTACGTCAACTTATGGAGCATTTCCAGCTCAACGCACGAATCACGTAGACGCGACCATTTCAAATCAAATGAAATTTTGCTCATGTATGAGCCTCTACCTGGAAATGTTTTTCACGTTATTCATTTTGCAATATTCTTCACATAGCTTTTGAAAAGGGCGTATGAGAAAACCCTAAACATTTTCTTCAAAAAAAAAATACAACTCTGAAATAACTTGTTGGATTGAAATGATGTGATCCGGATCGCCAATTCGGAGACGGCGGGTTCGATTCCCGTTCCAGTCGGGAAAATTTTCTCGACTCCCTGGGCATAGTGTATCACTGTCCTTGCCCCACAATATACAAATTCATGCAATGGCAGGCAAAGAAAGCCCTTCAATTAATAACTGTGGAAGTGATCTAAGAACACTAAGTTGAAGAGAGGCAGGCCAAGTTCCAATGTGAACGTAGAGCCATAAAGAAAAAGAAGAAGAAGAAGATGTTTTCAAATTGTTTGAGGATATTTGAAAGACATTCAGAAATAAAATACACATATGATATTATTCTACGGATCTATGTAATATATATTCTTTCAAAAACCTAACCGTCAGTGATTCCTGCTGAATTCCAGAGATTTTTTTCTATTTATTTTTTTGAGATTTTTTCAGCATTATCTACTGGTGTTCTTTTCATGAAGTTTCTTATAGTATTTTCCAAGTATACCTTCCGAAATTCCTCCAGGTATTTCTTCTGAGATTATTGCATAAAGTTCTTCTGAGAACCTCCAAGGAATTCTTTCAGAGATTTTCCCTGAACTTTTATATAATATTCTCTTGGAGTTCCTTCTAAGAATTTTGGACGTATTTTTTTTTTTTTTGAAACTCTTCCAAAAATCTCTTCTGTGATTTCTACAGAGTTCAATGAGTTTTTAGGATTTTTCTGTAATTTCTTCTCATTACCTGCTGGGATATTTCTCAAGGTGTCATTTTTGAGATTTTTTTATAGGATCCCACAATTTCAAAAAAAATCTGAAAATATCCTATAAAAAAACTCAAGTTGGAGTAATACAAAAATTTAAGATAAAAATCTTTTGGAGGAGTTCCGAAAGGACATTTCCAAAATTCCAGAATAAATATCAGGAGGAGCACTGGATAATCCTGAAAAAAATCCAGCAAAGAACTACAGAAGTCTCTTTTGGCGGATCGACTGAGGGTTTTAATAAACGGGTACGCAGTATTTTGATATGGGAAAACGAGGTTAATTATTTTCCCAACGTTTCGATGGAAGCCCCAGTATTAAAAGACTTCGTAGGACTACAGGAGGTTTTCCAGAATTTTCAGATTTTTTTGTGATCTTGGAGATGTTTGAATGATTTTCTTAGAAATTCATTCTGGTATTTTCTATGAGTCAGGTGGATCGCAACCCATAGTTTGAGAAAAGTGGCCTTACGGAATTTTTCTGGTCACAGAAGTTTTTTTTTTTCTAAAATTCCAGAAGGAACAGCAGAAGAAATCCTTGATGAATGTGAGAAGAAACTTTTTAAAAAATAAAAGAAAATAATTTGGTACAAAGCATTAACATATCACGACACACAGTGGAGTACCTAATACATCAAAACTGATCAAAATTATTTTTACGTATTTTTGCAACCCAAATGAAACCCAAATTAGTAATAAAACGTATTTCATAGTTTTCAATGAGTTTTATAGCAATAAATTCACCTAGCAGTGAGAAACAGCTACTCTAACCGACTTCATCGAATTTTTTTTTAAATACAACCATTCCATAGAAAATCAATATAGTGTGTCTCCGAACACCGTGATACTTGGTGGTTTTGTAGTTTATCGAAAATAACTAGACTTGTATTTTTTTTATTTCGTCATTAGGGTGACAAATTTTATGATTGTGTAAAAATCATTTTTAGAACTATTATTTTTTTCAAAAAATCACAGCATTCAAACCAGTTGACCGATTTTAAACTTCTTTTTTTTTTGTTTGAAAGCTGTTGAATTCTACTTTTCAGCAAAAATACGTTTAAGGGGCCAAATTGTGTTTCTAGGCAAATAATATCAAATAATAATATTAATATCACGATTTTTTTTAAGTGTTGCAACTTTTAAAACCGGAAACATCTAGGAGATTTTCTTTCACCATATGAAAGAGGAACAATAGTTGTTTTATACACTGAAAGATGATTTTCCGGAAGTAGCCGGAAAATCAACTTATTTTATTTTGAATGTACGGTAAAGGATTTCATCAAATATTTTTCATATATTGTTTGGAAAACTACGCCAATTGGGGTTTAAAATGAACAGAATAATATCACTAACCTTATTTAACAAACTGCATTATTGAATTGGTTGAAAATCAAAATTTTATTCACATTGTACGGTCAAAACTTGCACGCGATGTGCGCGTAAACAAAACATTTGGACACTGCTTAGCTGTCCCACGATTACGTGAAAACTACACTGGACCAAAATACAACGGAAAACCCAATTGAGTAATTTTGAGTTTTTGCACTTATGATCAGGTTTCGATATGGTTTACTCCAATGTGCGACAGAACCCAACAAATGCACAAATATGAAATATTACCAATTAACACAGCACAACACAAAACATACAGGGGATTGACAAAATGATCGGGACAGACAAAATTTTCAAGAACCTGTAATTTTTTGAAAAGTGCATCAAATATTTTAAAATTTTCACTGTAAGATATAAATAAGTCAAAATATTATAAATGGTCAAAATTTCATTGCATTTGGTTCGGATACACAACTATTTGATCAACTTACACTGAAAATTTGAGAATAGTTGCAGCTACTTGATATCTTTTTTTTTTTTGTAAAGAGACAATATTGCCTGTCCCGACCATTTTGTCTATCCCCTCTATATATGACCTAATATCCAGATGGAGAACACGTTCCGATCACAGGATGACGAGGTTTTATAATGGATCGATGAAGCAAACTTTTTAAGCGTTCGTTGAATATAAACAAAGTCACCGCCGTATATGTACATTAGCATTGTAACAGCAGTGGAGTTATGTCAAACACACAAGGCTACGATGGTGCCTTTTGTTCAGTCCACAGCAGCCGTTTTAGTTATTTTAGTGATCCATTGTTCTAGGTTCATCAGTCATCCTGGAATTGTGTTTTGTATGGCGATTCGCCTTATAGCTCGCAGTATTGCTGACTGCACCCCAAATTGGACTGTCACAATAGTGTGCACACACCTTCAAAGTGTGATTGCAGCGCAGGGACACGTCGGATCGAGTTGAGGTGTTCGGTGCACTTATTCCTTATAAATGGAGGAATAAGTGCACCGAAGATGTCGAGACGATCCGAGGCAAATGTGCACTTTTATCACGTACCAAAAAAAGTGTGATAGTCCAATTTGGGATGTAGTCTGCAATATCTGTAATGCTGCATTCATAGCTTGTTGTTGTCTAGGAAAGCTGATCCTAATCGGGCACCCCGTTTTGAGTTTCACTACTTAAGCTCAACAATGTGATGTCCGTGTTAGGAAACGATTGTGGTTTAACTTTTCCCGAAAGTGCCCTTGCAATCAAAACGAGATTGCATTTCTTCAACTCAAGTCAAAATAAAACATATAACACAGAGAACGCAAGAATATTAAACTTAGAACATTAAACAATAATTCTGCCTTATTGATGAAACATATATTTATACCTGTAAAGTGTTCTGCTCGTCTTTTTTTTTTCTTAAGACGATGAGATGCAATTTGCGGACAGGTATTGGCACATGCTTCAGAAAATTCGGAACCAAGGCTATTTCCGTAGCTTTCCAGAGGTTGTACAGACTGAACAAGCACTAACATTAGACAACGAACATCACACGTAACACCCAGTGGCTCAGTGGAGAATTTTTCGTTTGACGAGAGTTTTTCCCTACTGGAGCGGGAATCGAACCCACACTCCGAGGCTTATGAAACGACTAGATGTCTGACGCCTCTAGTCGCACGGCCACGAAGTCCACATTTTTTTAAATATATAAGAGTGTAGCCCCCTGAAAGATTGCACTGAACTGCAACTACACTGCAGAGATTGCGAAAGTAACTTTTTAGCAATGAAAATCATGTAATGAAATAAAAAAGTAATAACCAGACAAAGTTGAATGTGTGATTGATTGCCTTATGTGTCGTCTATGCCTTCTGTGTCTTCTGTGTCTTCTGCGTATTATGTGTCTTCTGTGTCTTCTGTGTCATCTGTGTCTTCGGTGCCTTATGTGTCTTCTATGCCTTCTGTGTCTTCTGTGTCTTCTGCGTATTGTGTGTCTTCTGTGTCTTCTCTGCAAATTTCAATTTTTGTACTTTAGTTTGTTCCGACAATCTAGTTTAGGGACTCTCCTAACCATGCTCGACAAAGAACTTTATCTACCCTATATATCCATCTTTTCCTTAACGGCTCAAACGCAATCATTCAAAATTGTTGGTGTCGGGCAACAGATTTTTGTTTTGGTATCCTAGTCCAAAACAAAAAGAACGAGATAGCAACGGTTGGGTTGGGTTGCCAAATATATGAAGGTAGGATATCATTTTTAAACCGATTTAGCAAAAATTGGTGAGATGCTACGTTATGAAGGGAATTGCCAATTTGGGTTTTCTCACGCATTGGTGAGCAGCGTCTTAACGAGTTTTTTAAACCAGGGCTCACATTTTCGATCCCAGGTTATCGAGGTGATAGTCACGTGCTTGTCATACAAGGTCCGCTTCACGAAAAGAAATACTTGGAAACCCCCAAATTTATATTTGTAATTGTAAAAATAACTGTGCTTTGCAATTGCAAAATAAACAATGGTCTTAAACATTGAAACATTAGGAAAACTAACACAGTACAGAAATCCATGAGAAATCTCATAATGAGCTTCTTGATAAATTCTAAAAAAAAATGCATGGAGAATCCCAGAAGTAATTCCTGAAAAATAATTCCAGAAAAAAAAACTACTGGAAGATTTCAAGAACGATCTCCAGGAGAAAATATTCACGAACTTAAAACCGTCGCAAGTCTTGATTCAATAAAGATCAATAAGCGTGGCAAAGGCAATAACGAATGATCGAAATATCTTTCAATCGCTTTTTTTTTCGTAAAATATGGACATGTCGCAAGACAGGCTTTTAAAAGTTGGACAAAGTATTGTTGACCGAATGATCCGTAAATGATGCCAACATCACCAAAAACGCTGAAAATGATCAAAACATGCTAACGTCTTCTGTTTGAACTAGTCAGTTTGGTGAAGTTGCTCAAGGTGCTGGAAGACATTTTCGCTTCGATTCAAGAGAAACCTTAGGATTTCCTTAGGAATTCCTAAAAAATTCTTCAGAAATTTTTCTAGTTGTAGAGTTGACCTGGTATGATGGTTAAAGCACGTGACTATCACGCCGAGGACCTGGGATCGAATCCCATTCCCGACAAACTCACGAAATGTGAGTTCTTCCTTCGGAAGGGAAGTGAAGCGTGGGTCCCGAGATAAACTAGCCTAGGGATAAAAATCTCGTTAATACAGATAAAAATAATCTAGTTATTCCTCCAAGAATTCCTCCAGGAATTTCTCCAGAAATTACTCCAAGGAATCCTCCAGATATTTATCTAGGATTTCTTCTAGGAATTCCTCAAGAGATTTTCTCCGGAATTTATCTAGGGATTCCTCTCAGAATAAATTCTGGAATTCCTCCAGGTATACTTTCAGAAATTCCTACATGAATTCTTCCGGGAAATCCACCGGGAATTCCTACGGGAATTCTTCCGGGAATTCCTCCTGGGATTCTACAGGGTTCTCTCCAGACATTCTTGTAGAAATTCCTCTAGGGATTTATCCACGTGTTTCTTCAGGAATTGCTCCAAAAAGCCCTCAAGTTATTTCTTCAGAAATTTCTCTCAGATTGTCTTCAAAAATTCATTCAGGAATTCCCTCAGGAATCTTTCAATCATATTTTCCAGGGATGTACGCGAAAATTTCTCCAGGATCATCTAATGATTTGTTTTTCACCTACTTTTAGAATTTCTAGAGGAATTCTTCCCTATTCGGTAGAAGATAACTGAAAAGGATGCATACAAGAATCCAGACATTATCCAGGGATTATTTTAGGAATCCTCCAGCAGGTTCTTCAGAAGTTTACTTTGGGTTTTATAAGGAATTCTTACATTAAGCGAGACAATAATGTTCCAGAGATTCTTCCAAACAACACACATGCCACAAAAGAATCACGACAGCGCAGGTTTTGGTTGCGCAGAAGTCACTGTGACTTACTTTAAACATATAAGTACTTACATGCCTAAAGTGCTCTCAGACATTTCTTCGGGGAATCCTTCACAGCTAATCGCGTTCGGTAATTTTTACCGAAATCTCAACCGCTGAGCGTTCGGTAATAGATTTTTAACGAAATTCTGTAAAAAACTAACAAACTTCGGTAAAATGATATTGTTTATCTGTCAAACTCTAACGAGCTTCGGTAAAAGTTGCTACCTTTACCGAATTTTTCCTGTTAAACACACTTATCGGTTGAGATTTCGGTAAAACATTACCGAAGTCGATGATTTTTTCTAACTGTGTTCATGAATTCACCCAGGGAAGACTCATTTGGATTTCTCCCAGGGATTCCGCCCAAAATTTCTCTAGGAAATGCACCAGAAATATCTTTAGGATTTCCTTCTTAAATTCCTCCAGACAGTCCAAACATTTATTTTGGAATATATTCCGGGATTTTTCAAAAATTCCATTATTTGAGAATTCTCTGGAAATACCTGCCTACAGGAAAATCATCAATAATTTCTCAAGACATTCCCTTCAGGAATTCTCACAGGAATAACTCGAGGGTTTCCTACAGTGATAGTTTCAAGGCTTTGACGAGAATGCCTTTAACCCTTCAGCGCGCGCGCTGTTGTAAGTAAAAAGTACAACACAGACGGGCTTTCATTATGTTCTACTAGAAAAAAAAATGTTCTGAAAATTCTAGGTTAGTTCTTAAAAGAGTTTGTAATTTCCAAAAGAGTTCAGCTATAATTTCTTACGAATTATCAAAAAAAAAAATCCTGAACTCCAGATAGAACAGGCGAGCTTTTTTAATCGCATTGTACAAAATACAACAGCGTGACTCCTGAAGCGTTAAATAATGCTTTTAGACTATAATGTTGTTGATATCATATTCAATTTCATCGTGTTGCGTTTAGTTATAAGAGCTAGTCTGTACAAATTTGCTAAGAATGCTTGACCCTTCCCCTGACCAAAGAGTTGGCTACGCCCTTGGGCGACCATATGTACATATTGATGAGTAATATTCTACAATTTTCAAAAATTTTGCTGAAATTCGGCAAAATTTTGCTGATTTGTTCAGTAAACTCTGCTGATCACCAGTAACATTTTGCTGAAATTCAGCTGACTTTGCTGAAAGTTCAGGGAAAATTTTGCTAGAGTCAGCTTGGCAAAATTCAGCAAAATGTTGCTGAAAGCGTTTGGTGTGCATGTTCGATTATAATCTGCCAAAACTCTTTTCTCTTCACTGAATCGTACGCCAAATCGGAATCAACAAACATATTATGGATGCAAAATGTACCCGCAGGGTGAACATTCGGCCATCACGAAAAGCCACCTGGTATTCGCATTTTCTTCTGTCAGTATGTTTCCATCACGGTCGTTGCACATGACGGGAGCAGGCGCTCTGCACGCTTACTATTTCGTAAAATCTCCGCATATCATTCTGTTCCATATTCTCTTGCGCCTCTGCTTCCTCATGCTCATTTTTCTTTTTGCGGTAGATTCGTTTTTTGACTACTTTTGCTTCCCTATATCGTTCCCCGTTCTGCATTCTTATGTCCCCGACATAAAGCTCTGGCAACATTTTTCTCGTCCGTTACCCTCTGGCATTCCTCGTCGAACCACCCATTCGTAGGTCGTCTTTAAGTAGTGCCTATCACCTCCCACGCTGCCGTTCTCATCGTTCTGTGGATAAACTCCACGAGTGTTGAGGTTATCGCTCTCGTTGATTTCACGTATCCGCTCGTCTAGCTTCTGGTAATAGTCAACTACCGTACCAAAATAAGTTTAAAAGTGTACATTTTTCCAGAATATCAACAATATACTAACAGGTAGCATAATATGCGAATATATCAAGATCGAAATTTTCTGTCATAGTGCCTCACATAAATCACGATGAATACTGTTTGCCGTGCATCTTCATCAGCCAGGTTTTGTTTATCGATGTAACCATTATCAAGAACCAACCCACAAGCTTACACAATGCTGTTCTGATATCCAATAGTAAAATAACATGTAACCTTCTAGTAATAAAATCCAACCCAACAATGTTCCCATCGTACCCAAAAAACACACCACAATCGTTCAAAAAACAATCAGTATCAGTGATTTCCGCAAAGCCCATGTACCAAAAATCCCATCACACATGGAACAACAGGTACCTACCACATATCTCTCTCCGGAGTCAAAAACTTCGACAAAACACAACATTTGCAACATATGGCAGAGAACAACAAAATATTGCATCCCTTGCCTCTTGGTCGGTTCACTTTCAGTCATACTGTGCTGCAAAATTCCGACCCCATTCAACAACCATTTACTGCAAACCGACGACAGCGACGAGTAGGTACCACGTTATTCCTTTATGCAACAGCAACGAACCCACTGCACTGGTTCAGAGGGGTGGGTAAGGCAGGAGATGACTGTTCAGAAAAGTTCGCAAACCTGACACCCCCCACTTGACCACACACACCAACTATGAAAACCATGTGCATGACACGGAGAGGACACTAGAGAAAGTACGAAAAAAAAAGAACTTTCATAAAACGAGTGAGTACCTTCCTACCTACCATCTCTCTGAAGACTTCTAATGTCTAAACTGGTGCAAAACTAATTCTGCTGCGAACTAAACGTGAAGAGGCAGCCTGCCATTTAGGTCTCCTCGGCCAGCGAAATGGAAATACCACTTCTAGGTTCTAGAATGGGAGCTTTTCTTGCTTTCTACCCTTGACAAAAAAAAAATACACCGCTCGCTCAGCTATGATTCATGTTGCCGCTCGATTCGACAACCCGTCAGCAAACGACGACGTTAGCAAGCTATGTAGATGTGGATCGACCTGGTTGAGTGCAAAGTTTTGAATGAAATCAGTCCACTATGAGAAGCTTAGATTTTCGATGGATCAGACGACGACGGAGAGGTTAAGTTATGCTATGCGGTGGAAAAAAATGTTCTTTACTAGAGAAAATACTTTTTGAATAGTTATCGACAAAAAATCGTAAAACGTTACACTATGAATAGTAATTCTTTTTGAAGCCGGATTTTTTCAAACATTATTAGAGAGTTTTTTTACAAACAAAATTACAAACGTATGTTTGAAATGTTGGTGCTCAACAGCATGAAAAGGATAAAATGTGATGGAGATTTTTATTTTTATTTTTTTGATATCCTAGGTTATCCAAACTGTTCTTGAGTTTAGATTTCAAAGACTTCGGGTGTAACGGCAACTTCTTTCCATAATTGAATAATACCTTCCTAATACCAATTCAATAACTCGTTGTGGTATTTTTTGTCGGTGACGCAATACCTACCCAATACCAAAATAAGCTAATAATCTTCTCGGGATGCAACAGTTCATCGTGAGAATTACTACTGTTACTGTCAAGACCTAAACTTCAGGACAGTTTGGACGACCCTAGTTATCCCAAAAGTTCATAATGATATCAAGAAGACTTCAGGTTGATCCAGTATCCATGGTTGATTATTACTCAACAGAGCAGATATGGCTACTGTTACGAGTATGGACCTGAAGTTCTGAACTCCAAGGTAGTTCAGCTGGCCTGGAATATCTCTACAATGTCTCTGAATGACATTTGAGGATTCAAGAGCTTCATGGATTCCAGTAGATTTTGCTATACTATTATTTATGGCGAAAACACATAAATTTATTATTGTAGATTTGAAGGACTTTACTATAGGACAGTTTGGACGACCCTGAATGTTCCAAAGGTTTATAATACCATCTAATAGACTTCAGATTGGTTCAGTAACTGCGGTTGATTATACAACGTTACTCAGTATAGCAGATATGTCTACTGCTACGAGTGTAGACCTGAAGTTCTGAACTCCAAGGTAGTTTGGCTGACCTGGAATATCCATGTAGTGTCTATAAATGGCATTATATATTTTAAGAGCTTCACAGAACCCAGTTGATAATGTTATACTATTATTTATGACGAAAACACATAAAATTATTATTGTAGATTTGAAGGACTTCACTATAGGACAGTTTGGACGACCTTGAATGTTCCAACGGTAGACTTCAGATTGGTCCAGTAACCGCGGTTGATTACACAAACTTACTCAGTATAGCAGATATGGCTACTATTACGAGTGTAGATCTGAAGTTCTGAATTCCAAGGTAGTTTGGCTGACCTGGAATATCCCTATAGTGTCTCTAAATGGCATTTAGGCTTCAAGAGCTTCATGGATTCCAGTAGATTATGCAATGCTATTATTATGGCGAAAACACAAAAAAAAAATCTTGTAGATTTGAAGGACTTTATTATAGGACAGTTTGGACGACTCTGAATGTCCCAAAGGTTTCTAATAATATCTAGTAGACTTCAGATTGCTCCAATAATCGCGGTTGATTATGCAACGTTACTCAGTATAGCAGAAGATCTGAAGTTCTGAACTCTAAGGTAGTTTAGCTGACCTGCAATATCTCTATAGTGTCTATAAATGACATTTGAGGCTTCTAAAGCTTCACGGATCCCACAAGATTATGCAATGCTATTATTATGGCGAAAACACATAAAATTATTCTTGTAGATTTGAAGGCCTTCGCTATATGACAGCTTGGATCATCTTAACTAAGGTTAAATGAATGCATATGAACGTAACCCATATTAAAATTCAACTTTATGAACAACTGGTATGTCAATTATTTCGCTTCTCCAAACTTCATGGTGTTCAGGATGTTCTAGTTTGTCAATAAAACCTCAAATACAAATATTTTCATTATTTTTTAATAGAAGACTCAATTTGCTACAACTTGCTTATTAGAGGACTTTTGTTTTATCAAATGTGTGAATTTATACAGCCGTTTTTATGCTGGGGTCATATATGACCCCTCCGGCTCCAAAGGGGCCAAACGGCCTCTTAAAAATCCCGTTGGAATATCCTTAAAACTTTCTATTACTCTTGAGAACCTTTATTCAGATATTCCTGCATGAGTTCATGTTGAAAGTCCTACAGGGATTTCTTCACCTATTGTTTCAAAAAGGCTTTCAGGAAGTTGTCCAGAGCTTTCATCAGGAATTGGTCTTATGATTTCTCCTGAAAATTTGTCGTAGATTTCTTACAAATTTCCACCAGAGATTTTTTCAGAAATATTTTCATGAATTCTTTCTTTATGAGAGGTATCCACTTCAAACGGAATCGCTCAAGTAATTTTCGTTCAGTGCATTATTTTTCCGTGACCGGAATGGTCAAGAAATTTAACAAAGCAAGTCCCATTTGATTTGACGTTTGGTTTCAGCTCCATACTAGGATCCGGAATAAAGCGACGCTTTATTATTTCTTGAGCGATTCCTTGCCTGAATTTTCCACGCATCGAGATAGGCCAAGAAATTTCTTGCGATCTGCGTACTACCCATTAGCGGATATTTAAAAAATACCTTTCAGGGATTGATTCGGAAATTTTCTCCAAAAATCATCCAAAAATTCATCTGGAAGTTTCTTCAGAAATTTATCGAGTGATATCTTTAGCAAAATGTTCATAGTTTTATAGAAAAAACAACCTGTACTGTTTTCTTCAGAAATTTCCCCAGAGATTTTCCAGAGATTTCACCAAAGATTTCTTTAGAAAACTTCTCAAAGATTTCCTCGACTATTCCTTTACGAATTCCTATAGAAAGTTCGCCTTCGGAACAACCTTCAGAAATTCGTTTGGAAAATTTCCTTCGGAATGCATCAGAAAATCCTCCAGCAATTCCTTAAAAAAACTTTAAAAAAAGTTAAGAATTTTTTTCCAAGGATTCATATTCCGTACATTTTTTTTAATTTCCAGAAGCTTCTCGAAGAAATTCTTTCAGAGATTTCTAAAAAACATTATTCATGCATTCTTTAATTTCAGTGCTTTTCACGAAATCTTCTAGGAATTCCTTCAAAACATCCTCCAAAGACTTCTCTCAGAAAATCTTGAACAGATTTTTTCAAAAATTTCTTCAGGGATTTTTCAAATAAATCACGCGCGGATTGGTTCAAAAATTTGTCGAAAGTTTCTATCAAAACATTCCTCTAGAGATTCCTCCAGAAATTCATCCACTAGCAAACATTCCATGGACTTTCTAAGAAATTTCTCCTTGCTATTTTTTTCCGTTGAAAAATCTTTTAGAAGTTTATGTAGAAAATCAGAATTTCTACTCGAAAATTGTCTTCTTAAATTCTTCTAGGGACTCTTTTAGAAATCCTTTCAAAGTTTGCTTCGGGAATTCCTTCGGAGAAATTTCTCCAATGCGTGTTGATGGAAGCCTGAATTTCATCCAATTTTCGTCAAGTCTCTATGAAACTAGCTTCAGCCATCTAAAAACAACCAGTTTTCCATTGAAATATATTCAAGGATTTCTCCAGATATTACCTCAGCAAATCCTTCGAAGATTTCAACAAATCTTCTAAAGATTCATTAGAACGCATCATGAATTTCTATAAACATTTTCATCGGAGATTTCTTCAGAAATTCAACTAAAGTTTCTTCCACAAATTAATCAAATAAATTTATTAAGAAACTAACATGAATGAAATGAGTTTCTACAGAGTTTTCCTTTTTTTTTATTTATTTATTTTTGCGTTCAGAAATTCGTTTGAGAATTCATACAGAAATTCTTCTAGATATTTTTTTAGCAATTTCAACAGTCCTTTTCCTTTCAACGATTAGTCCATAAATTCCTCCAAGAATTCACGGTTTTTTATTAAGTCTTCCAAGTAGTCATTCGGAATTATATTTTCCAGGATTACTAGAGAAAGTCATCCTAGGATTCCTTTGAAATTTACCTGGAGAACTCCCTCCCTCTCTTTTAGGAAAATTTCCATGGGTTCTTAAAAAAATCCAGTGATTCTTTCACAGAGTGTTCTAGGGATTCCTTTTGTGAAATCCCCCAGAGATTTCTTTCAGAAAATTCTGGATGGATTCTTTCAAAAATTTCTTCAGGAATTCTTTAAAAAAAATCATGCATGGATTGCTTTAGAAATTTGTTCAACTATTCCTTTAAAAATCCTTAAGAGATTCCTCCACAAACTTATTCAACTAGCAAACATTCTATGGATTTTCTAAAAAAAATCTCCATAGATTTTTTCGGGACTTTCTCCGGGGATATTTTTGGAAAACCTTTCAGAAATTCATCTAGTATCCATGTAATCAGAAATCAAGAAATTCTACTCCAATGTTTTCGTCTTAAATTCTTCCAGTGATTCTTTGAGAAATCCTTTCAATTCCTTTCTTTCAAAGAATTCTGAAAATCACAAATTTATCAAAGGCACTACCTAGCAAATCTTCTATGGACTCCCTAATTTTTTTTCAGAAATCTTCCGGGGATTCTTTTGGAAAACATTTCAAAAATTGCTCCTGCGATTTCCCAGAATTTGTACTCCGAACATTCCATGTTATATTCTTCCAATGATTCTTTTATGTGTTGGTGGTTCATCGATTGTTTTCGGCGAAAAAATATATAAATCCTTTCAAAGATTACTTCGGAAATTCCTCTAGAGATTCTTCCAGAAATTAATCTAATGCTTGTTTAAGAATGCCTGAATTCTGTCCAACATTTCTTCATCCCCTAGAAATTCCTCGCAGGTTTCTTTCAGAAAATTCCAGAAAATTTGAGAAATTCATCCAGAGAATATTTTAGATGTTTCTTTAATAATTTATTGAGATTTTTTCCAATGATTTTTAATCATCACTCACAGCCTTTCTAAAGCACACATTAGACCGTTTAAATCTCCTTGATCTTCAGAAAAATTCAAAGACATTTATCCAGGGATTCTGGATTTTGGAAATTTCCTAATGAATTCTTCCGGAAATTTCCCAGGTGATTCTTTACGGATTCTTAAAAAAAAAATCTTCCAAATATTCATTGGAATTATTTTCAGGGCTTTTTTTCATCCACCCAGAGATTCTTCCAGAAATTCAAGGATACTGTATAATATTTTTCAGAGATTACTTCAGAAACTCTCCCGAGATTATTTTACAGAAAAACGTTCAAACTATGTTCATAAATTTCACCATAAATTTCTTCAAGGGTTTCTCTAAATATTAACCCATGAATTCAATGGCGATTTTTCCAGTAATTTGCTAAATAAATTGAGAAATTACACGACAATTTCATCCAGAAATTTACCAAATTTAAAAAAAAAATCGTACATAGAATGCTCAACAAATCCTTCTATGGATTTTTTCAGATTATTTTCAGAAAATCCTTGAATCCAGTCCTCCTAGGATTCTTTAAAAAATCCTCAAAGGGTTCCTCTGGAAAGCCTTCAACAGAGTTATTCAAAAGTTCCCCCATGGGTTCATGCAGAAAGTACTACTGGGATTTCTTCTGCAACTACTCCAGAGAGGTTTTCAGGAAGTTTTCCCGGAATTTCATCGAAAATTAGTCTAACGATGTCTCCACAAATTAATAATCCATATGAAAATCTGTCATGAATTTCTAAAGAATTTTCTCCATAGATTTTTTCAGACAATATTCCAGGATTTTTTTTTCAGAAATTTCTTCAGAAAATCTTTTAGTGATTCATTTGGAAATTTTCTCCAAGGAATCCCCACAAATTCCTTTGGGAGTTTCTTCACAAATTTATCGAGTGATACTTTTAGGAAGTCGTTCATAGGTTGTATCAGAAATTCCTTCACTGTTTCCTTAAGAAATTTCCCTTGAGATTTACCAGAGATTTCTCCAAGAATTTCTTTAGAAAATCTCTCAAATGATTCCTCGGTTATCCTCCATGGATTCTTATAGAAAAGCCTCCAGAACTTCCTTCAGAAAATCGTTTAGAAAATTTTCCTCTGGTTGCTACAAAAATACCTCCAGCAATTCTGTCACAAAAAAATCAGAGATTCGTTTTCAAATTCAGAAACTCCTTGATAAATTCCTCTTACAATTCCTTCCAAAATTCTTCTTTAGATTTCTTTATTGAATCATCAATATGTTTTTTAAGAAGTACCTTCAAAATTTCCTTTTGAAACTCTTCTTTTGTTATTAAAAAAAGTTGAGGAAATCCTCCAGAAATTCCTTAAAAAATTACAACAATAATTTATTCAGAAAGAAAATTCTCCAATTCCTTACAGAAAATCTTGAACAGATTCCTTCAAAAAAATCATGCTTGAATTGCTTCAGAGATTTCTTCAGAGTCTCCTTCAAAGAGATTCCTCTGGTTTTTTTTTTCAAAATTGCTTTATTATCTAAAAATATCTCCAGAAATTCCTCCAGAAAATCTTCCTTATATTTTTTAAGAAATGCCTCCACTCCTCTAAAAGATTTATCAAAAAACCCACACTACATTAAGCCTTTTTTGACCACACCTGATCATCCTTTATACAATTATAAACACTCCTTAAACCCCTGAAAACTCCGTCGAATCTCGTTCTGAAACTGACGTTTAACCTCCCTTCATTTCTTATTAGGCCCTCTTGACCTCCTTCCGTTAAATGACCACACTTTAACTCAAAACTTCCCTGACGATCTCTCAATCCTTACTTACAACCAGTTAAAGGCCTTGTTAAACCTCTTAAATCTCCTTGATCCCGCTTCTCATCGATAAATTCCCAAAAAATCCATTATTTCAAAGACTCCTTCGAAAATTTTTGAAAGGTATTCTTAAAAATCTTTGAGAGATTCCTTTGGAAGTTTCTTCTGAAATATATCGAGAGAATCTTGTAGGAAATCTTTACCAAGGGGTTTCTTCTAATATTCCTGTAAGAATTTCTTCAGAAACTACTACAGAGTTTCCTTCACAAATTCCTCCAGAGATTGCCGAAAATTTTCTCCAAGGATTGCTTCAGAAAGCCTTCCATAGATTTCTTTATGTACTCTTCTGAAAATTTCTTCGGGGATTGCTTCAGAAGTCCCTTCAGGGATTCTTCCTTTAGAATTTCTTCCAAAGTTTTCTATAGATTTTTTTTTCAGAGATTCCTAAAGAATATCCTCCAGTTATTCTGTTATTGGAAATTCTCGATGACATGTCTACAAATTTTCCTCCAGGGATCCCTTTAAATACTTGTGCATGATTTCTTTTAAAGGTTCTAGAAGGACTTTTTTCCACCAGAGCAGAGTCCTACAGAAATTCACTCAAAAATTCCCAAGGGTATTTTGGGTATCTAAGTATTTCCTCAAAAATTGCTTCAGGAATTCATTTAGAAATTACTTCAGAAATTCATTTAGCAATACCTCCTGGAAATCCTCCTGAAATTTCTCCAGAGATTCCTTCAGAACCATCTCCAGCGACTCCGTTGGTATTCCAATGATTCCTCCACGAATTTCAATTCCAATCCAAATCCAATCCAAATCCAATCTAAATCCAATCCAAATCCATTCCAAATCCAATCCAAATCCAATCCAAATCCAATCCAAATCCAATCCAAATCCAATCCAAATCCAATCCAAATCCAATCCAAATCCAATCCAAATCCAATCCAAATCCAATCCAAATCCAATCCAAATCCAATCCAAATCCAATCCAATCCAAATCCAATCCAAATCCAATCCAAATCCAATCCAAATCCAATCCAAATCCAATCCAAATCCAATCCAAATCCAATCCAAATCCAATCCAAATCCAATCCAAATCCAATCCAAATCCAATCCAAATCCAATCCAAATCCAATCCAAATCCAATCCAAATCCAATCCAAATCCAATCCAAATCCAGTCCAAATCCAATCCAAATCCAATCCAAATCCAATCCAAATTCAATCCAAATCCAATCCAAATCCAATCCAAATCCAATCCAAATCCAATCCAAATCCAATCCAAATCCAATCTAAACCCAATCCTAGTCCTTTCCTAGTCCTTATCCTATTCTCTTCACATTTCTCGATTATGGCTAGTTTCCACTTGATAAGTACTGTGTAAAAGGATAGGATAAGTAATGCTCACGTAAAACTTTTGCAATCAAAATTACTTAAGCGTTCGCAGTTGATAAGTAATTCGCAACCAGAAAGCTATTTGCCAACAGATGGCACTGTCATGCGATGCTGTCAGTCATGTTGTTGTTTTTCCGTACGGAATAATATGTCGATGTATTATTCCGTGAGTAAAAGGGACATTTCTCTTTCTTTGTGTTTCTTCTTTCGCGCCTGCGCGTTCACAGTGTATTTAGCCGTGTCGCTCTAAAATGTGTACTCCGTCGTCCCTCAGCATGGCTGCATCTGAACACGAAATTGAATTTCTTGAGGTTGAATAATTTGCCGTTACGTAGTTTAAAAATTTATAAAGACACCCGAGTTCGAGTTTTGAAAAAAAGTAAATAGCATTTGAGTTTAGCTGATAAGGAGACAATGATTCTAAAAACTGTTGCATCATAATCATATCATTTCGTTTGTTGAATGTTCTATGGTGCACTAGAACCTGGGAAGTAAAGACTGTATTCGGTGAAATTTGGACACAGAAAATAATGTATAGCTTTTGATTGCGTTCACAAAATCAAATATTTTTTTGACCAGGAATAATATATAATGTGTAGCTAATACCATAACAATGGCAACAAATTCAGTTTGATATTGGCGCAGATATTGTTAATATCATAAAATAAGATTTTAGCATTTTTTTTTTCACCCGTTTTAAAAATTGTGTAGGTTATAATTTTGATGTAACTCGTCAAGACGTCTGAAAATTTGACTCGAAGTTCTTAACAGAGTATCAATAAAACTGATAAAAAAATCTCAAAATCGGTTCAATACGTTTTTCTAGTATTCAAAACTCAAATCGCTTCAAGGCATATTTTAGGTACTTTTGAATCATTTTATTCCGTGTGTACTATTTTGTTTGTACAACTGTCATGACTGTTCCGATTTTTATTTACATTTGAAACTGTAAAACCATTATAAAAACTGTTCTTAGCCAAATTGCTTGAACACACTAAGATTCAGATGTTCCAGCTCAGTAATTTTTTCACTGAGTTCAGTATTTTTTTCATCTTTTTACTGAGTTTTCAACAGCAGATTTATCTCGGTACACTCGGTAATCGTATTTACCGTTCACCAGTAACGATATTTACCGTGCATCAGCAACTTTTGACAGTTTGTTAGCTGAGCTCGGTAACTCATTTACAGAATATCTGCAAAAGAAACAACCGAGCGTACCGAGTTAAATCTGCTGTTGAGAACTCAGTAAAAACATTGAAAAAATACCGAGCTGATCTTAGTGTGAAAACTTTTCAAGTTATAACTATTTGAATGTCATGATACACAAAAAAAAGTTTTGCTTATTGTGACTTTGTGCCACATATGCGACTAAAACTTTATTACAGCTAGATCAAATTGAATGAAATTTTTACACAATATTTCTACATGTATACTTCACATACAGAACAGTTTTGATTGAAATCGGTTCAGTATTTTTGGTTCTAGAGCTATAACGGTGAAGAAGTGATATTTTTAAAAACGTTCGTTTGCTCATACTTCTCAAATGGCAAATTTCTTGTTTCAACGATATTTCCACCAATATTCAACTGATTTTGATGAAATTTGTATGGTATTAGCTTTACGTAATACACTATTCCTGGTAAAAAGTAGTCATTTACCATTTTATTAGGAAATCTTTCTGAATTCCAGGAATTCATTCCGAGATCCCTACGAGAATTGCTCTGAGATTCCCTCAGAATTTCTGCTTGGGATTCCTACAGAAATTCCTTCCTATATCTCTCTAGAAATTAATTCAGGATTGCTCCAGGAGTTCTTTCTGGGATACCAAAGGGAGTTCCCTTAGAGATTCTTCCAGCAATTTGTTTAGGATTTGTTCAGAACTTCCAGGAGTTCTCTCTAGGATTACTCCTGTAACTCCATACGGGATTCCTTCAGAGATTCCTTCATGGAATTCTCTAGAAATTCCTTCCGAGATTCCTCCAGAAGATTCCTATGAAATTATTCTAGAAGTTCTTTCAGGTATTCCTTCACAAATTTTTTATGATTTCTCCAAAACCTTTTGGAATGTCTTCAGATTTTTATCTGGGAAGAAACTATTGAAAGAATCTCTGAAATCGCTCGTGTAGATATTCCCTACAAAACTGCTGGAGATATTCCTTAAGAAGCTGTTGGAGGAATTTTATAAGGAACTCAAGAGCAAGTCTTGAAGTACTTCCATAAAGAATAAAAAAAACTTCTGGAGTATTTCCATGAGCAAAGTTTAAGAAACTTCCAGAATGAATTCCAGAATATGTAATCTGCAAGGAATCCCAGTAGAAGTTCTTGGAGGAATCCCGGAAGGATATCCTGGATGAGTTATTGGACAAATCTTAGAAGGAACTCCTGGAAGAACCTTGACTTTTTTCCAGGAGTCTGGAAGTTCTGAAGAAATTCCGGAAAGAACTTTTGAAAAATTCCCGGAAGATACCCCGGGTAAAATTTCTGGAGAGGTCGCTGATGCCACCCCTGGTGTAATCTTAGAAGAAAATCCTTGAGAAATACCAGAAGAAACTATGAGAGGAACCCATAAATTAACTCCTAGAGGAAATCTAGAAGGAGTTCCTGGAGCAATCCCGGAAGAAGATAGAAAAATTACAAAAAGAATTCTTTGAGGATGCACATAAGAAACGTCGAGAGAAAACCTAGAGGAATCTCAAAAAGTTGTATCTTAGAAAGAACTCCTGGAAGAATCACTGAAAGAACTCCAGGACGAATCTAAGAATTAATTCCTGTGGAAATCCTAGAAGGAACTCTTGAAATGATCCCTAATGGAATTCCTGCAGGAATCTCCGAATAAATATCTGAGTGAACCCCGAATAAAAAATACTTAAGAAATCCCGGATGAAATTATTGTAGAAAAGTTCGAAAAAACTCCTGGTAGAATCTTAAAAAACACCTCTGGAGAAAACCCTGAAGGAACTCCTAGAAGATCCCAAAATAAAAAACAAAACAAATAAATAAATCCTGAATTAGAAGGAACTCACGGAGGGATTTTTTGTAGAACTTCTAATGAAAATCTCAGATACATTTTGTGAGAATCCCGTGCGAACTTCTGATGGATTTTTCCGTGGAACATCTGGAAGAATTTCAAGAGGACTTTCTGCGAAACCCCGAAGAAAAACCTTCGTACGGAATGCCAAAAGATTCATCACAAAGCATCTTTCGTGGATCTTCATTAAATTCCCCGTGAAGCTTTGTCCTACCTCGTATTTCATCTCAAACTCCACAAGGTAACCGTCAGAGTCACAGCAGAATTCCTCCCACCGTAGTCTGAAATCCAATATTGCAGAAATTATAATTAGTATCCAACCATAGTTCTCGCTATAATACCATTAAAAGTTCCCTCAGAATCCCAGCGCAATGTCTCTCATTAGCATTTCCCTTGGAATTCCGTTGAAATCTCACCCCATACGCGCGCAAAAATTAAATTTAAATTTCAATCACACTTCCTGAGGAAACGAGCGAAATTTCTCTAAGTCCAAATCGTAAACAACAAGGCCACGAAACGCCACACGAACAACGAACAATTTATCTAGCAACCGCCGTATGCAGTGCCCTATTCTTCACATCCTTCTTACAGCATCGTTTCGTAAAAATGCTGTCGGTTAAACAAATGTCAAAACTACTTACGGAAAAAGGAGGAATTTTACTTGAGCGCTCTACTTGGGAACTGGAAACTTACCATTAATCGCCTCAAAAATCCTCACATTAGCACACCGCTAACGCGATTGATTTATGCATATTCCCTGCCCCATATACAACTATCATCCCATATCGATGCGAACGTAAACTGTCCTAAATGTTTGCGTGCAGTTTCACCGTAGGAGCTCACACTTGGAAAACACATTTCCTTCAAATATTTTGCCAACCCCAGCTGGATCCTTTCACTGCGTGAATATTGCCACAGTGGCATACCGTACTCACCAGTTCGGAAGCATCCACCCGGCACTATTTTATCTTGTCCCACGTCACCGCACCGTCGTCGACGATCTAGTTCTCTTTCGTCACCTTCTCGCCGCAATTCCCAGAGCCATTCGTTCGATATAACAACCATCTACCGCTGCGCTGCGCTGGCTGTTGGCACCAAACCAAATCTCTAGCTTCGACGCTAACCAACTCAGACTGTCCTGCTGGAGTCCAGGACCTGGACTACTCATGGTGCATGGTGGTTCTATACGAACGACAGATTTTTTTCTGTAGGTGTACTCGCGGTAAACACTTGCTCCCTGAGTACACCGTTCGGAGTCGTCTACTTCTGGTCTACGTATACAGCTGCTGTCCATCGCCGACAGGCTCACCGGCCAGCGATGACAACGCCAACAACGACGACGACGACGACATCTTTCAGCTTTCTGCCGCTCTGCTGGCTTCCATTCGTTTTTATTCCAAACATATTGTGTGTTGGTTGAGGCACGGAGGTAGAGAGAGAACCAGGACAAGATAAACAAGCGAAAGCATCGAAAGTCATTTGGGGAGTGGGAAGAGAATCATGATTCTGTTTCACCCCGGTATACACTAGTCGGATCACCGCAGCAGCCAACCAACCAGACTGACCTCCAAAACGATGATGATAATGCTGTTGCTGTGATACATAAATGGCACAGGAATCTCTCCTTTCAGGGGCGTTAATTGACATCGCGTAATAGGAAACTCATATTATATGAACAGATTTTAAAAAAATGTTTGTTATTTGCTATGGTTTACAAAATACCAAGTGCTCTCCATAAACCAAAATTACGCTTCAAACCCATGGAGGCGCATGGTAGCCTAGCATCCTGAATGCAGGTGTTACCGCGATAACATCTATCGAGACTCACTGGGCACCGATCCTGTAAATGAGTAAATTATAGATTTACAGCGAAATCGATGTAATCACAGGAGAAAACGTGTGAGATTGAAGATGTTGGGTGTAGCTTCGGACCTCGTTTTCCCAGCATGTTTTTTTTTTTGGGTAAGAACTTGGGGCATATGACTACTAATGACTCCTTGTCCTTATTTGTTTATTGCATCCAAACAATATTTCATTTTCAAAATTCGTATCATCTACCCACAATTGGCCGTCACACAGACAAACGACGAAGCACCCACCCATTCACTAACCTCTGGTTCATTTTTCTCTTTCACCTCTCTCCGGTGTAGCGTTCGCAGTCCAACGGAAGTTATTTGACGCTGACCGCAGTGGAGCCAACGATGTCCGGTCGTTACACTTGCGAAGTGTCCGCAGATGCGCCCTCCTTCCACACAATGATTGTCTCCAGCGAGATGGAAGTTGTGAGTGAGTATTCCGTTACCTTCATTTATACTTGCTAGCTAGTTTTCCTGACTACCTTTGTAGTGACTTGATTTGACCAACTATTGTTGATCGAAACGCAATAAGGGACTAAGAGACTAAGACAGTTCACACTATATAAACAAGGCGCCAAAAATCAATAACACCCCATTAGCCATAAATACGTTTGCCATACGAACGCTTGACATACAACTAATTTCAGACCGGACGATTGCCAAAATGTACAATGGATGTTTGCCATACATTTTGAACTTTTTGACACAAAGTAGAAGATATAGATGACCAACTTTAGGGGCCATTCATTAAGTACGTCACGGTCCTAGGTGGGGTGTGGGTTGTGAAAGTGTGACAAGCAATGTATTAAGTATAGGAAAAACCCATACGAAGGGGAGAGGGGGGGGTCGAAAATTCCCAATTTTAGCGTGATATTCTCCTAGGCATTCTTTCAGGAAATTTTTCAGGCATTCTTCCAGGGACTCCTCCTTGGATTCTTGCAGGGATTCCTCCAGGAGATTCTCCTGGGATTGCTTCAGGAGTTCTTCCTGGGATACCTCCAGAAATTCATGCAGGCATTCCTCCAGGAATTTCTCCAGGGTCTCGTCCAGGAATTCCTCCAGGAATTTCTTCTGGAATTTCTCCAGGAATTTCACGGGAATTAATCAAAAAAATCCATCATAAATCATGTCAGCGTCTCATCTAAGAATTTCTCCAAGAAACTCTTCAAAATTTCTTCCACGATTATCTCTAGGAATACCTTCTAGAATTTTTTTTCCAGGATTACTCCAAGAATTCTTCCAGATTTTCCTCCAGGAACTTCTGCAGGGATTCCTCTAGGAATTCCGCCAAAAAATTTTCAAAATACTTGTTCAGGGATTTTTCCAGGGATTTCTCCACGAATTTCTCCAAGGATTCCCCCAGGGATTCCTTCAGAAATTCGTTTGAGGATTTCTCCAGGAATTCCACCAGAAATTTCTCTAGAAATTCCTCCAGGAATTTCTCAGGGGATATTTCAGAAGTTTCTCACAGAGTTTCTCTAGAGATTCCCCCAGAAATTCATCCAGTAATTGTTGCAAGCATTCCTCCAATGATTCCTCCAGTAATTCCCAAAGGAACTCCTCCAAGAAATTCTCCAGTAAGAAGTAAAAATATCTTCAGGAATTCCTCCAGCAATTTCTCTAGAAATTTATCCAGGAATTGCTCCTGGACATCATTCACAAATTATTTCAGCAATTTCTCCAGGATTTATTCCAGAAAATCTGCAGGGGATTTTTTCATAATTTATGCATCCTTGCAGGAAATTTTCCAGTAATACTTTCAGGAAATTTTCAGGGACTCCTTCAGGCATTTCTTCAGGAATTTTACCTGAGATTCCTTCATGAATTGCTTCAAGGTTTCCTCCAGGGATTTCTCCTCGAATTTCTCCAGGGATTTCCCCAGGGATTCCTCCAGAAGTTCCTCTAAGGAATTCTTCAAGGAAATTCTCCAGGAATACATTCAGCAATTTTTCAGGAATTCATCCAGGTATTCCTCTAGAGATTCTTCCAGGGCATTCTTCACAAATTTCTTCAAGATTTCGAACTGGCTTTCTCAGTCTAGGGAAATTCAAAACGACTGGTTTTGTATTGCCCGACGTTTCGGCCTTGTGTATTTGGCCTTTTCAAGGGTAAAACTGTCCCTTGAAAAAGGCCAAATACACAAGGCCGAAACGTCGGGCAATACAAAACCAGTCGTTTTAAATTTCCCTAGACTGAGAAAGCCAGTTCGAAATCATAAATCAAATTCCAGTCGAAATTCACGAAAAAATTTCTTCAAGTATTCCCCCAGGCACTCCTTCAGAAATTCCTTCAAAGATTTCTCCAGGAATTCATCCAGAAATTCCGCTACAAATTCCTTCAGGATTTCAAGGGATTTTTTTCAGAAATAGATAATTAATGGAAATCTTCCAGAATTTCTATAGAGATTTCTCTAGAACTCTATCTAGTAAATATTTCAAGAATTCCTCCAGGAATTTCATCATAGCTTCCTCCAGCAATTCTCACAGGAATATCTCCAGGAATTCCTCCAGGTATTCCTCCAGGATTTGATCCAGGAGTTTCTAAACGAATTTCTTCAAGGAATCTGTTGCGGGAACCATTGGGTCGACAATGGTAAATAGTGCGACCGGGCACTCCCTCTATCCTACAGGACAGGATTGTCAGGAAAATACGTCAACCGATGATGATCCGCAAATTTGAAGTACCTGCATCAAAAGAAAAGTATGAGAATCCGATTACGTTGAAATTGAAGTTTCCCTAGATTATTGATTATAAATACTTTATTTGAAGTTCTTTCTTTATAAATTGAATTCGTATACTATCATAATGTTATTTGGTAGGTAAGCATTTATTTCATTCAACGTTCTATCTTAATTCAAATGAAACCTAAATTCACAGTTATCGACAAAAGATATCGCAAAGGCACAGCCTAAAACTGTTCTATTCGAAGTAGAATATAGTAATTACACTGAAATGTAAGTACCACAAATGTAAAAAACTGACCCTTTATTTGATTCGTAAATATAATTGCAGCTTTGAAGCTGTGCAGTAGCAGCTAGCAAAATTTCAGTTTTATTGGCGATATCGCAACAGAATCCTTCAGGAATTCTTTCGAGGATTTCTCCAGGAATTCCTTCAGGAATTCCACTACAAATTCCTTCAGAAATTTCTCAAAAGATTTTTTGAGAAAAAGAGAAGTTCATTCAGTAATTCTTTCAAGAATTCCTCTAGAGGTTCCTACAGCAATTTTCACAGGAATACCTCTAGTAATTCCTCCAGGCATTTCTTTAGGATTTTATCTAGGGATTTCTCCAGAAACTTTTACAGGAATTCCTTCAGAAAATACCACAGTATTTTTTTAGGAATTCCTCCAGAAATTGCTCCTGGACATCCTCCAGAAAGTATGTCAGGAATTCCTTCACGAAATTCTTCAGGAAATCCTCTATGAATTTCTTCAGCGATATTTCCAGGAAATTCTCCAGAAATACTATCAGGAATTTTTCAGGGATTCCTCCAGACATTCCTCCAGAGATTCGTCCAGGAATTGCTTCAGAGATTCTTCCAGGACTTTTTCCACGAATTTCTCCAGGGATATTCCCAGCGATTCTTCCAGGGAATCCTCCAGAAATTCCTTCAAGGGTTCTTGGAGGAATTTTTCCTGGAATTTCCCTAGGGATTTTTTTTTTCAGATATTTCTCCAGCAATGCCTCCCAGAATTCTTCTGGAGAATTCGTGCTGGGTCTCAACCAAGAATTCTTTCAGGAATTACGCCAGGAATTTGTTCAGAAGATTCTCCAGGATTCTCTTTAAAGACTTTCCCAAGAATTGCTTCAGGGATTTCTCCAGCAATTCCTTCAGGGATTTCTCAAAGATTTCCTCAAGAGATTTCTTCAGAAATTTTTCTAGAGATTCCTCTCAGAAATCCTCCAGGAATTTCTCCAGAATATTCTCCAAGGAATCCTCCAGAAATTCATCGATTTCTTCTAGAATTTCCTCATGAGATCTCTTGAGATATTTCTCTAGGTATTCCTCCCATAATTTATACAGGAATTCCTCCTGGTAGACTTTCAGAAATTCTTCCAGGGATTGCTCCAGGAATTCCATCAGGGATTCTACAGGGCTTCCACCAGGCATTCCTGTAGGAATTGCTCCAGGGATTCATCCAGGTGTTTCTTTAGTGATTTAGGGAAATCTTCCAGGGATTGCTCCAGGAATTCCTCAAATGATTTCTACAGAAATTCCTCTCACGTTGTCTTCAAAAATTCATTCAGGAGTTCTTTCGGAAATTTCATTAATCCTTCAATCATCTTTTCAGGGATGTACCCAAGAACTTCTCCAGGATTACCTGATGTTTTTTTTTAATTATTTCAAGAATTTCTGGAAGAACTAAATACTCCAGAGAATAGTATTGGAAGATAATTTTTAAAGGACTTATACAGGCACCAGGAAATTCTAGGTTATTCCTCAAAAGTTATATAATTTCTTATGAATGTTTTTCTATAATTTCTTATGAATGTCATCATCAAAAAAAAATCAGAGCAAAATCATGCACAAATGAATTAAAAATCCTTAATCTTCCAGGAATTGGTCACCGCTACTAGCACCACGTTGATTTATGTAGATCAGACGAGCTTTTTTAACGTGTTGTATAATATACAACAGCGTGACTGCTGAAGGGTTAAATAATGCTTTTAGGATATAATGTTATTATTTAATCGTATTGAGTTTAGTTATTCAAGCTAGAAGCTACAAATTTGCCAAGGGTGCTTGCCCACACACCAGCCCCCTCTACCCGAAAAGCTGGCTACGCCCTTGGCCGTACCGTCTACTCTAATCCTTCACCATACACTCTACACTATTCTCCATCCTAACATTTTCCCTAACCCTCTAGCCTCCAGCCTTCATCATAGCTCATACTACCATTCCGTGGCCACCATCTTGGATTATGGCCTACCATCTTGGATTTTAAAATAGCATCAAATATCGCTTTTTGGCTTCTACTCATCGAGCCCGATTGATAGATACCCAAATTGCATGATATCATAGCTTAAACATTCCGGCCGCCATCTTGGATTATGGTCCGAAATCTTGGTTTTCAAAAATGGCGTTTGAATTCTATTCGTAAAACTTGGTGGATTTACAGTTCATCGAAAATAATTAGACTCGATTTTTTTTATTTCGTCATTGAGGTGACCAATTTTTAGATAGGGTGGCCCTAAACTAAAAATTTTCAATAAATCATAACTTTTTAACCAGTTGACTGATTATAAACTTCTTTATTTTGTTTGAAAGCAAATATTTATCTCACTTTTTGTCCCACCACTTTTGTACTGGTCGAGGGGGGAGGATAAAAATAATAAAGCATTTATTTTGAAAAATATTAAAAACTCATCTGATTTGTTTAAGAATTTTTAGCAAGAACAGGAAATTTGATAAATATTTTTCAACTGCCCTCTCAAAATGTAAAATCCATCCAGAAAAATTTTAGGGGGGGGGGGAACAAAAAGTCAAATATAAATTTGTTTCAGCCTAATAGTTTAAAAAAAATATGCATTTATTTATTTAATTTTTTATCAGAAAATTCAGGAGATTTGGCGTAACATACAAAAAATTAGAGATGTATGTTTTTAGTTTATGAGATATGATTTTTTTGAATAAAGAGGGCCACATAATTTAAAACTAGCTGCTCTAAAATTGCCTGATATTGTAATTCGTCATTCAACTATGCCTTGTATTGCTTTTTTTGCGTGGGAAATTTCTCAAAAACTAAGGAACAATGGTATCTGATTTTTTATACGTTACGCCAAATTTCCTGAATTTTAAGATAAAAATTTGAAACCAGGATCCCGATCCCATGAAAACGTGGAAAAGCTAAAATCGACACTGATTTTTCATTTGGGCCTAACTGACATTTTCGAGTATGCGAAGAAGACGACTACATGTTGCTATAGAAACAAAACGAATAATGATTTTGTTTGTTTTGATCAAGTTATTAGCGAAAGAGATAGTCGACGAAGAGAAATCGATCAAGTAAGTTAGGCCCTTATGAAAAATCATTGTCGGAATAATTGAATATATTTTGCTCCTAAACAAAATTTGGCGGAAGAAATCACGTTTAAAATTCCCAGAAATAGGAATCTTTGAAATAACTCTTGGATAAATCCCAGAAGCAACTTCTGATCAATCTTGGGAAATCTTGGAGGAATCCCAGAATAAACTCAAGGAGGTATTCGTAAAGGAACTCCTGAGAAAATCCTCGAAGGAGCTTCTGGAGGCATCCAAGAAAGACTCTAAGAAATTCCTTGAGGAATCTCAGAAAGAACTCCTTAAGGAATCACAGATGAAACTTTCGGAGCACCAAAAGGAACTGCTGGAGAAATTGTCTTAAAAGGAAATCCTCAGGAACTTGACGAATCCAAGAAGAAACTTTTTGTGGATTCCCAGATTTAATTCCTGGAGGAACACCAGAAGAAACTGCTAGGGTACACTGAAACCTCCATTTAGGTAGGATACATTTAGATAAAATCTATTTAGGTCCCTCCATTTAGGTAACGTTACCCAAATGGAATTTGATTGTGTTCAGAGCCAGTTGGAGTACTCAAGAAATCAGATAAAGTTGGTTTACGGAAAAAAGCAGAATTAAGAGTTAAGGGACGTTTACGGAGTGTTTAAGGGTTAAAAGTTTAAGGGTATCCGAGAACTCCCTGGAGTTTTATGCTCACACAGCCTCATGTTGCTATGTGTTGTTAAGTGGTGAGTTCGTTGTCAGTTTGAGGATCTCCAAGAACTTTCATGCATATCCAGCTTTTTACGCTATGCTGAGGGGTGATTCAACTTTGACAATTCTTGCCGACAGCCCTTGCAGCATCAGAGCACATCAGAGTAGCCAAAAAATTTTCAGTTCAATTCTATCAAAACGTCAAAAATTTTCACCATTGCTGTTGGCTTGTGTTTTTCTGCAGGACTTAATTCTTTTCTCTAACTTTCTTTTAATTTTAGGTTCATAATTGCCGTCACCATTTGTGGTACCGAAATTAATGGAATCGAAGGGCAAAACCATGAGCTGACCTAGGAGCTGACATTAATGGGATAAATGATTTTGTTAAAATGACCGGAACATCCATCCATTCACTCGGCAGTGCATGCTACATATGAACCATAAATATTATCTGCAACGTAGGGCTAGAAGTAGGGAGTATAAAAAAATATTTTGATTACTAAAAAACCTGAAGCACGAAACTCGTCCGAATTTTTTTCTATGTTTTGATTCATAGAAAAAGGATTCCATAATAGATTAATTGCATTGACCAATTACATTCTGGATCAGCGAAGAAAAGGATTATAAGGAAACGTTGAATATGCTCAATGTAATGATATACACAATTTCTTTGGAAACCTTTTTTCAAATGCGTTGCGTGGCTGAAGTGGTTATATGGTATAGAAGACAGAGTGACCACTTTTTGTGACCTTGAACAATAGGTATGGTTTATTTTCAATAACTTAACCCTACCTTCCAGCCTTTTCCAGCAAGCTAGAGCTAGAGAAAAGTCATTCCATTTTTGTAGGATTTCACCACATAATAATGGATTTATACTTTCATGCATTCATTTGAAACATCGACCTAGAATTTCGACTGGATAGGTAAACTGGCAGGGAAAACGATACAAGTTTAGATATTTTTTTAATTGCAGAGCAAGTTGGATTTGTCTTTTTGGTTGATAGCCCATTAATGTCAGCTCATAGTTTTGCCCTTCAATTCCATCAATTTCGGTACCACAAATGGTGACGGCAATTATGAACCTAATGCCGTTTTTCTTTATTATCCAGTTCCAACCTGGGTTGGAACTGGATCAGATCACAGTTTCAACCCCAACCCGACTTCGGTTTCGCTTGTACTAAAGTTTGTTTGACGTTGTTTGTTTACACATTTTGCGCCAATCCAGTTCCAACCCAGGTTAAAAAAGAAAAACGGCATAAAATTAAAAGAAAGTTAGAGAAAAGAATTAAGTCCTGCAGAAAAACGCAACCCAACAACAATGGTGAAAATTTTTGACGTTTTGATAGAATTGAACTGAATTTTTTTTTGGCTACTCTGATGTGCTCTGATGCTGCAAGGGCTGTCGGCAAGAATTGTCAAAATTGAATCACCCCTCAGCATAGCGTAAAAAGCTGGATAGGTCATCGGTCATATCAATGATTCTTTAAGGTTCTTCAAGAACTCCCTTGAGTATAGGTCATCGAATCTACGAGGGCTAGTAGTTGTATCTAAGAGCATGATGAATGTGGTTTATACTCACACAGCCCCAGGTGGGTTCTATGATTGTGTAGCATATCCGAGAATTCCCTAGAGTAGGCCATCTGATCTACTAGCGTAATCAGTGGTCTATTGGAGTATTATGAATGAAATTGATGCTTGCATAGCCTCATGCAACTATGTGCTGTCAGGTAGTGAGTTCGTTGTCAGTTTGAGGATCTCCAAGAACTTCCTTGACTCTTGAGTATAGGTCATCGGTAACGTATTTAGTTGTATCTAAGAGATTAACGACTAAGGTTTATACTCACACAATCTCAGGTAAGCATGATCTATCAAGTTTTGAGTTTGCAGAACCTTTAAGGGTCTCCAGGAACTCTCTTAAGTGTAGGTCATCGTATCTACGAGGGCTACTAGTTATATCTAAGAGCAATGCATTAAGAATGAAGTTTATACTCACACAGCCCCAGGCAGCTATGTTCTATCAAGTGGTGGGTTCTATGGTTGTATGCGAGTATCCGAGAACTCCCTGGAGATAAGGGCATCTGATCTACAACTGTAATCAATGATCTATTAGAGAATTTTGAGGTCGAAATACGTATCTGTCAAAGGATGCAAATTCTTAGTGGAATTCAAAGGAACCGTACTTAACCCGATTTTCTTTTTATGTAATTTAAATTGTTTTTTTTTTTACTTTACAGTCATTGCACAATTATGGGTCACTCTGTCACAATTATTAGTCAGTCAGTTCTCCATGCTATTCAAATGGAAATGACCCATAATTGTGGGTGACCCATGATTGTGCTATGACTGTACTCATCAAGCCCGATCGCTAGATATCCATATTGCATAGTATCATAGCTCACACCACCATTTCGTGGCTGCCATCTTTGATTATAGTCCACCATCTTGGTTTTCAAAATGGCGGCGGATATTTATTTTTAAGTTCTACTCATCAAACCCTATCGATGGAGACCCATATTGTACAGTATCCGAAAGCGCGTTGCAGTAAAATAGCATACATTCTAGGGTTTTGGCAGTCATTTTGGTACCTAAAACGTCATCTTGGATTCCAATACCCCTATAATCACCTCTACAACCAAAGGAATGTATATGCCAAATTTGAATGGAATTGCTTGACATGAACTATAACGATCAACAATTGTTAAGATTCAGGAAAATAAATTTCTCTCGTATTGGAAATGTGCTTGATCGTGACAATATGTAAACTTTGCAGCATCGTTTTCGCCACCTAGTGAACCAGTCACAAATTATGTTATCCACTATGAACAAGGTATGGATGTGGATAACATCGTCTCTGAAAAAAGTATTCTTAAATGTTGCATAATTCTGAAGATATTCACATCAAAGGGACTGCTATATTCATAGGACGCTGGGCGTTCGGGGCATCTGTCCTATACCTGAAGAACGGTTAGCAAGAGAATAGTCTCAGAACACTTCGAAGACTACCACCGGAAGTATTCCGAGTGGCGCAGTATCATAACGTCCGATGCCATAATGTCCCATGATTTTATGACGCGTTTTTTATGGCATAACGTCCGAACATGCAGATATGCCACAAAATCCAAGGAAAGAAAGCACATAGGATGTTATAACGCATCCAAACTTTTGGACGTTATTTCGCAAAAAAAACGCGATTTAACGACAGCATGGCCTCGAACGTTGTGTTCCGGCCCCATTCCGGGTGTCCCACAGGAAGTGGTCAAATATGAAAGTAAACCACAGACAAACAGACATATTACTTAGAAGAAAATTGCTTTAAAAACATCATTTGGCCTCTCACTAGCACCCTCTGTAATGTTCAATCCGAAGCATTTATTTGCAGGTGTTGTTTCCCTCGGCTCGATGTAACCATTTTGCAGGTGACGACTCCCCCGTGGCGTCATACATTCATAAAACATGAATGAATGTTCATGATTGAGTCATTTTATGTAAACATTGATCGGCGTCGCGTTCATTTCTCTCCAAAATTAAGAGGTGATGTAGGCACAGCAGCGCCACCATGACACATGTGAGCACAGTTCGAACCACACGTTATTTTCAAAATGACCGTTAAATCGTGCGATGATTTAGGTTTGAGTAGTATGTCTGTTTGTCTGTGAGTAAACCAAACTCATACATGCCACCCATCAAGAAGCAGTTTTTGATAACCTAATGAAGGATAAGAAAATAGTCTCAGATCATATTTGGACAATCAGAAGTGCTCTGGAACCAGTGTCAGGTGTCCCGCCGGATGTAAAAGTGAACCAAACCCATGTATGCGACGCATCAAATCACAGATTTTAAAATCCTAATGATCGGCTAGCAAGAAAATAGGCTTAGACGATAATAGAGACTACCAGTAGTGTTGCAGAACCAGCGTTGGGTGCTTCGTCAGAATTACGAAAACGGACAAAATCAATGTACGCGATAAATCTGTGTAAAAGAACAAAATCTCGACAAAACTAAAGCGATAAAGATTGACCTCGAATGCCAAACAACAGCTGTTTACCATTATTTTATTTTTGAGTTTCTTAAGTATTCTGTCAACTGTTTAAATTCAGAAAAAATACTGGTGAGATCAAAATAGCATGCTTCTTCGCGTTAAACAACAAAACCGAGAAAATATTTTTCATTTCAGAACCCTATTGGACGATGTCTTTTATAAAATTCTTGCTTTTCTAAATAAAGTATTCTTAAGATACAGGGACACATAGCCTACAAGAAATGCTAGGTGGATTAATCTCGAATAGTTTTTACGTTGCAGGGAAAGCCTGAAAAAAACTAAAAAATATGATTTCAGCATAATGGCTATGAATCTCTTCATGATTTTTTCCCAGATTTTGATAAAAGCATGTCTTAGAAAACTGATTGAAATAACGAATATGATAAAAAGTCAGATCTTTTTTTGTGTTTGATGATAAATAATAAATGCAAAAGATGTGCAAATCTGCCTCCTCCTGTTGTTAACATTTCGTGAAGTGAGAGCGGGCTCTCCGACCCCATCTATTGGGAGTATTCCCATTGAATATTGAGTATTGAGGCCTTTTTACTGAAAGGAAATTGAGCAATGGAAATGAAGAACAATGATGCCTATGATGCGCTAATTTTCAACTGCAAACCTTCAACTTATTTGCACCAGCTCAGTTTCCAACCGATTGAGCTGAATCTTTCACAGATTGTTCTTCTCATGCAAAGGCACGATTCTAGAGTGTGCCCCGTGGAATTTTTCGACATTTTTGTATTTGGGCCAGTCTAGCCTGCAAACACCTGAAAAACTAATTCAAGCGCCTACCGAAACCATTCAAGTGAAGTCCCACATTATCGAAAATAATCATCGATTAGAATAATAACATGTAACGAACATTGCGGAAATAGCCTGAGGTCATTTCTTGGCATCTGCACTGTATCCGTGCAGCAATAAATATGCATCAATATACAAACCACCCTAAATCCACCGCATGTCGTTTGTCCCACCATCACATCATCGATGCAATCGCCGTGTGGTTGCTACTACATAGTCATTACCGCCTTGCCATTCCAGATATTCCCATGAGCAAACCGCTCATCTCGGGACTGAAGCCGTACTACCGGATAGGAGACCTGCTAATGGGAAACTGTACATCTTACTATTCGAAACCTGCGGCCAATCTGACGTGGCTCGTCAATGGCAATGAGGTATAGTACGTGAGTCTCCCGTGTTGTACATCCCACCAACCCTGGCTGTTATTTCATTTTAATCATCATTACATCTGCGCTAGCAAGCGAATCGAATCCAGCGAACGACAGCCCAAAGCTGTACAATATTTGTGTGGATCTATAATGTAGGCTTTATATTCTTGAATACATCATACTCCACAGGTCAGCCCGAAGCAGACGGTCCTGTACTCCATCGTTCGGGATCCGGACAATGGTCTGGAAACGTCCATCCTGGGATTGTTCTTCCAAGTCACCAATTACTATGTGGGCCGCAGCAAGCTGAAGGTAAGCTGAGGCGAAATGAACAGTATTTAATGCGCAGTTGACCGTTAAGTGAAATGCTTAAATACTTTATTGGATGTTCGATGAAAAATCAGGAAATATGATATAAGATATAAGCACTCCGGAGCAAAAATTTGAAGTCACTCAATAAAACAATATCTCTGCCAATTTATACATTTACGATTTATACATTTCCCATGTTCCAGCAACAATTGTACTAATGAATTCTGTTCTCCCTCTTGATTAACATATGACATTCCACCGTCACAATCGTGCCACAATCCTTCACATTCCCATCACACGCCCATCCGGATACTGCCGCCCCTCTGTGGGACCGGACCAGTTCACATGTGTGGCCCGAATTTACAACGTGTACGAGCAGCGCACCGAGCGGACCCTGGAAGACGAACGGCCCAACATGCTGGCAGCGTCAGCGTCGGCGTCCGCATCACCGGTGGGCCTCAACGTGAACAACCACCACATCCACTCGCTGTACGAACAATTTCCGGCGTCTTCCTATCACCACCTCGACAGCGGCGGCGGGGGCGGCGATTTCGACAATCAAAACAGCGATGCCTACATGACTCAGCTGCAAGGTAATTAAGGGATCATTATGTTGGTCGAGAATTGGGAATGGATGGCGATGACGATGGCGCATGGCGGTGATGATGATTATATGCTTTGCTCATCGTTCTTGTCGTTTCGATGCATCGTAATATATTTTAGCACTACTGGTTGGTCAGAGCGCCCGTGGGTGGAAGAGAATTTTCCAATCGAACTACCTTTCTTGAATGCTATTAAAGGGCTAACGACAATTTATGTCATTTTTCCTCCCAAGGATTACTCTCGTCATACAGATATGAAAATAATGCACAGAATAGTGTATTCCTTATTAAAAAGTTGTTGGCTCAAGAAGTTTTCCCGATCGACATCGAAACTTGTCGTGCTTGGTTCTGCCTACTGACCGGCATATTCTTTGTATTTTTTCGGAGCATTCACCCTTAATCTGAATCTTGCAGCTCTGCCATCGTTTTAAATTTTCTAGCAATAATGCCCATGTCCACAAAGCACACAAATTGAACGAATTTCGGCTCCGTTATGCCTGTTGGCGCATAAGCCTAAAAAAAATGATAAAGTAAAAAGGACAGATGAACTAGATAGTTTACCCGAAACTTTTAGACAGCTTTGTCAATCGACGCGTCCATCGTTGCACAGTGGGCAGAAAGGGGCCCGTAATCGGACTTATTTAGAAGCCGCTGGTTTTAAACTCAAACTGATGCATTTTCCATGGAAAATGGGCCGATAAATCGAATGGTGATGGTTTCATCCTGTGCAGACCTCGGGAAGTGGTTCATTTTGCCCCATTTTACTCTAAATCAGCCGTTTTCAATGGGTATACTTCCATAACTCTACATGCCTTTTTCGTATATAAATTGAAGAATATGATGTTATTATGTTATAAGTGACCCATTTTAGCCTATTTCACCCTATATTTATTGTATTAATGAAGATATGCCTGTAACTTCAATTTATTCAGATTTTCTGGTACATGAATGAAGAAATTTATTTATTTATTTTATTTATTTCTCATATAATAATGTAGCGTAAGGAACTTCCTTTTTAAATACTACAAACGTTGAATTCACGTAATAAAAATACAAATTTAATCCGAAACTGAAGCTATACCGACTATTAGTTTACAAACAAACTTAACTTATTGCTGATGCTGACTGTTGAACAAAGTGACACACTCCTGTCTAAATCCGCTTACACTAGTCTCATTTTTAACATGGGTTGGAAGATGATTCCAAAACACTATGCCCTGAACAAATAGTGTATTCCTGTAGTGCGACGTATTGAACCGTGGTAAAGTAAAATTACGATTACGACTATTTTGAAATGGTTGGAGTTTGGTAAATAGATATCTAGGGGACTTTTTAGATATAATTTTAAATAAAAGAACGCAGCTACGAAGCATATAAAAATCCTTAAAATGACAACCGAGAAGCTGTGGCTGTAAATGGGTCACTCTTGAGAATCTGGAAAGATTAAATACATAGCGTACACAAGAATTTAGAGCTACTCGCAAACGACCTATCGACATTGCTGAAGCGTTCAGCAGAAGAACGTCCCCGTACATAAAATGCGGAAAAATTAAAGACTTAAACAGCTTTAATTTAATAGAAATTGGTAAAGTATTTGAAGTGATACGAAGCATACGAAGGCAACTGTATATTTTAGAACACTGTGCATTAATATGACCCTCCCACTCGAGATCATTTTGAATAACGAAACCTAGCGTTGTCACTTTTTCAACATATTGAATAAGCACATTCCCAAACCAAACATTTGGACGAACATTTATATCTCTGTTTCTAGTAATCATCATAACCTTTGTTTTATCAGGGTTGACAGGCAGTAGGTTTCTCGTAGACCAATCCAAAATTTTCAATAGATCCTCATTTAGCAATTCGACCAATTCGACAGTCGAAAGATCGGTAGCCATGATGTAAATTTGAACGTCATCCGCAAACAAATGGATTCGGCAATGTTTCAGAACACTTGTTAAATCGTTAATGAATAATGAAAAGAGCAGGGGGCCCAAAATTGAACCTTGCGGAACACCAGATAATATATTAACACTATCCGAGTAACAATCCTCGATGCAAACAAATTGAGACCTATTGGACAAATATGATTGCATCAAACGGACCGCCGATCTTGAGAACATGAACTCCGATGATAATTTGTTCAAAAGTTTCGTGTGCGATACTCTATCGAAAGCCTTTGAAAAATCAATCATAAGAAGGAATGCTACACCCCTCTTGTCTATAGTAGTATGTATATCATCGTGCACTTTAAGAAAAGCAGTTGTAGTACTGTGTCCTGCTCTAAAACCAGATTGAAATTCCGACAGTAATTTGAAGTTTGACAGATGTTCCTGTATTTGTGATTTGAGGATTTTTTCAAACACTTTGGGTAAACTACTCAGAATGCTTATAGGTCTGAGATTGTCAAGAGAATTTCCTGATGCTTTTTTCCGAATTGGAATCACTTTGGATGATTTCCAACCACGAGGATATTTCGATGTAGATATAATTAAGTTGAAGATAGAACTAATTTGAGAAACTATGGAAGGAAGAATCAATCGAATGAACTGGAGTGGAATGTTATCTATGCCAACCGCATTTGATTTTATAGATTTAATAGCTAAAATGACATCATCATCACTAATCGGGGAAAACTGGAATCCATGACTATTTTCAGGAGGAATATGGAAAGTACTATTGTCAACAGTGAAGTTTGAAGCAAAATATTCATTAATTTCCGCGCTTGTGTTATCAAAATTTCTATTACTTGTAGATGCACTAATTGCACCAATATGTTTCAGTTTGTTCCAAAGATCCTTAGAAGAGCTAGAAGAGTTAATTCTTTGGGACACAAGATCGGACTTAGCGTCATGAATAAGTTGTGTAACCTTGTTTCGTAACCGTTTATATTGGTTATGATTTACTGAGGTTCTATTGGAAACCCACAAACGATACGCAATATCACGCTCAACCATAGCCATTTGAATTTCATTGTTGAACCATGGATTACGTTTAGGCTTAGAACACCGCAGAGGAATAAAACAATCATGTAGATCACACAATATTCTATTGAAAAGATCAACGGCTCTGTCTGAGTCGGTAATACTGTCAAAGATAGACCAGTCAATTGAATTGATGGCCTGAGTTAATCCAGCGAAGTCTATGTTCTTATAATCCTTGTACATGAAATTGTTAGGGATTGCTTCTCGTGCAATGTTCAACGATGAAAAAATTACATCGTGACATGAAAACGCTGGGGCTGATACTTGTTGTACATTAAGCACAAACTCCTGGTTAGACGATAGCATCAAATCTATCAAAGAACATCCGGAATTATGAAAATGAGTTGGGAATGAATTTGCACATGTAAATCCGAGAGAATCAACAGAATTTTTGAATCTATGTGTTTTACTACAAGGTTTATTTAAATCTGTATTGAAATCTCCTATTATGACTGTGTTAGGGTATTGTACGGACAGTTCAGACAATTGATCCAATATTAAATCAGAGCAATCTGAGCTAGGAGGGTTATAAAAAATGCCAAGCATAAATTTGTCCAGTTTATATTGGACTTCAACGAATATATACTCAGTTAGATTTAAGTATTCAACACCAGGTAATAATTCAGAATGGCAAAGAACTTTAAATTTCAAATCATTCTTAAAATAAACGCAAATTCCACCACCACGACAGTAACCTCTGTCGAGTCTCAAGAGGTTATACCCATCCATAGCAATCAAGTTGTCATTTATATCACTTGTAAGCCAACTTTCCGTAACGCAGACAATATCTACTTTACTTTGTAGAAAACATAACTTAAATTCATTGAATTTCGACATCTGTCGGGCACACATACTTTGCATGTTAATGTGGCAAATATTCAGATAATTGCAATTAAGTACACTGTTCATTACAGCACGAGGAATACAACCATTTGAAAGAGCATTAGGTTGGTTATCCGGCATCTATTATAGACATAGTAAGCGAGGAAATACAACCATTTGAACGAGCATTAGGTTGGTTATCCGGCATCTATTATAGACATAGTAAGCGAGACGGCCCCACCCCATCCAACAACAGCAGATCAGCAACGAAGGTGAATGATAAGTAACCTATCAAAAAACAACTCATTGATAAAACTAACAAAAGTAGTACAGCTCGTGAATTCGAATGAAAGGAAGTAAATACATTGTATAAATGACCAACAACAGCATCAACAACAGCATCAACAACAGCAGCAGCAAAAGCGGGTCTAGTAGCATCGGCAGCATAGCAGCATTAAGCACTTGACGAACTCGATGAAAGAGTGCTCATCGACTTTTAGGACGGAAGAAAACAAGGGAAAAAATAAGGAACGGAGTCACGGAAATCTACGGAAGGATTATTCAGAAACTTTTCGGAAAGGAAAACTTGCAGATAACTTTCAGGAGCGGAATAATCGAAGGATTGATAAGGATAGGAGGCATGGAAACATTTTGGGAAGGAAATAGAAACTTAAGAAGGATAAGGATTATGTTGGTAACTGATCCAGTGCGAAAATTGGATTTGGTTTAGCATCAGCAGCAGCTTTTGTATAAACGATTCCATCATAAGTGAAAACGGAGTGAATCTTCCCATCGTGCTTCAACTTCAGTGCGGCTCCTTTGATCGTTCGACCAAGCTTGGTAAGGTTTTCGCTGAGATATATCCTAGTTTTCGTCAGAGTGTCTAAAAGCTCATGTATACATGAATGAGACAGTGTGCCATGCGCTGGGTTGAAATGCGTCTCAAGAAAATTTGTGAGATTTGAGATCATAGCATGCTCATGAAAAATCCAGTGTACGTGCCTCAATGAGACGTCTCGTGAGACTCTTCATCCCTCTCCGCTGGTCAAACAGAACACACCAAAAAACCATCAATTGGAAGTACACGAGCTGATCAAACGTGTACCAATAGCACTGCAGTCTCCCAAAACATTATGGACATACATACTAACGTCAATTGGGAAGAAGCCCTTACCAGGATTGTTCCTCCTACCATTTTCCCGTCGTAAAACAACCTCCGGCTGCATTCTATATGCCTCAGCATACTTATGACCCAAACCCCTTCCGCCCCCGGAAAACGTCAACCAAATCTCAGCTGAACATTATCTGTAAATGTCATTCTAGTGCAGGGTTTGGGAGTGTATGAGGTTGGTGTCAGGTACCTGGAGCTTGTCTCATTGAGATGTCTCATTGAGACTCGCAATGCTAATGTGATGTGCACCAACATCGCGAGTCTCAAGCTCAAGGAATTTTCATGTGCTCACAGCCAACTTTTCTCAATCTCGTATTGAGATTTGTACGTACAGATACTCTGGTTTTCGTCGCAAGTCCAAGATGTTGCAGTGAAAGATTTCGAGCTGCGAGGTACCGTCTGAAGAAATCATTACGCTCACTTTTGAAGGCAAACTGGAGTAAGATAGGAGGAGTACCACCAGTTTTCATAGGTGCTCGAGCAAGACGTTTGATAAAGGTGAGCGGAACATTTCTCCCACTGTATCCCAGCACAGAACACACGGTTTCCAGAACTCCAGGAAGATTCTCAGACGGGTGGAAGGGAACCCCAAACAGCAATAAATCCTTGCTTCTCTCCATAGCAGCAGTACGCCCAGCCATAGAACAGACTTTGTTTTTAACTTTGTCCACACTATTCGTCACTGTAGCAATTTCGGCTCGGCTCCTCTCCTGGAAAAGTTGGATCTTTTCGCGAAGAACGTTGATTTCCGCTTGCAAAGAACTTTTACAAGACTCGATAATTGCAATGGTTTTGTTTACCATTTCGTAGAACATGGACTGCATTCTCGCCAGAAGATCATCAAGAGATGTGACGAATTCTTGATTCCGTTGCAGTACCAATGCTGCATCGCCACCCATCATCAGTAAACAATGAGTGCAGGTGGTCGGATAGATAAAACGGTGAGTGCCAAAAATTGACAGCTGATATCGTGGATGAAAGGAATGGCGCTCCAAATGTGTAGTAGGTGACTCAGATATCCATCAGCAAATTGCGTCAATATTATGGATAATCAGCATTAAATCAGCACAACTCCATAGGCCACACAAAGAGCATGCACATATAAACTGTTGAACAGCAATTCAGATTGAAACTGCAGTCAAAACATAGCAAAAACTTCACTGAACTGTACAGGCGGTACGATCACTCACTATACCCGATCATAGCCAGAGTCGGATTCATCTATTATATCTACAAAATTGAATGACGATGACATCATGATATGCATAGTCCAAGAAGTGGCGTATTTACCCCGTTTCACCCTAGATTAGTAATATTGATGAATATAGCGTATATCGACACCAACATTTCAAAAGGGCGTAACTGCTTTTGGAATCATCACCTTCTTTTAAAGCTGTGGATCATGTGTTATGATTTCCATGTTTTTCACAACAAGTACCAGATGGGAAAAACTCTCCTCTTTCCGACAACCACGATGGTTTGAGTGTAAGGGAGGCAGTACGACCTACAGCTTTGAAAGAAGGTATTACTTCCAAATGCAGTTACGCCCTTTTGAAATGTTGGTGCCGATATAGCTTCCAATGCTGCAAAAATTTAAGCTCATGATTGAACAAGTAATATGCTCTACAGCATTGATTAATGATGGGATCATGCTGCCACATGTCTAAGTGATGGCCCATTTTACCCCATTTCACCCTATATAAGTTATTTTTTAAACAGAACTCTTTAATATAGTTTTATGGAATTTTTACAAAGTAATTGACAAATTTGATGTAATCTGAAGTATATGGCAGTGATGAGAAGGGCGGCTTATTTAGAAGCCGCTGGTTTAAAAACTCAAACTGATAAATCGAATGGTGATGGTTTCATCCTGTGCAGACCTCGGGAAGGAGTTCATTTTGCCCCATTTTATCCTAAATCAGCCGTTTTCAATGGGTATACTCCCATAACTCTACATGCCGCTGATTTTTTCGTATATAAATTGACGAATTTGATATTATTATGTTTAGAGAATAGACTAAGGAAGAGTTCATGCAGTGTTGAGCCTTATAAGTGACCCATTTTGCCCTATTTCACCCTATATCTATTGTTTTATTGAATATATGCATATATCTTCTATTCATTCAGATTTTCTGGAACATAACTGAAGAAGTTTCATGCTATTATATCTACAAAATTGAACGACGAAGATATCATGTTATGCTTAGTCCAATAATTGGATGTTATCTGGATTAGATGGCAGTGATGAGATGAGGAGCTGAATTCAAGAAATGGTCCATTTCACCATACTTTACCCTATATTTATAATTCAAATGAAAATATCATACTAAATCCCATGCTGATGATTTTTTGTATATTAATGAACAAACTGAATGTTTTTATCTTTACAGAATTGGATGGCAGTGATGGTGTATGGTGCTGAGTTCAATAAGTGGCCCATTCTAGCCTATTCCACCCTATATTTATAATTTTGGTGAAAATATCGCTTTAAATCCGATACTGATATTTTAGTATAGTAATGTTCTAATTTAACTTTATCAATTTTACAGGATGGGATGATGCTGATGGTATACGGTGCTTCCAGAAATCCTGACAAGGATCCCAGAGGCATCCTGACAGAGATTCCAGGGGCATCCTTACAGAGATTCCAGGAGAATACTGACAGGGACTCAAGGGGAATCCTGAACGGGATTCCAGGGGAATCCTGACAGGTATTCCAGGGGAATCCTGACAGGTATTCCAGGGAATTACTGACAGAGACAACAAGGGAATCCATGCAGGGATTCCAGGAGAATCGTGACTGGGATAACAGGGAAGATTTCACAGGGATTCCAGGGGAATCTTGACGGGGATTCCTGACAGAAATTTCTGGGAAATCCTAATTAGATTTCCACTGGAATCCCTGTCAGGATTCCAACTGGAATCGCTGTCAAGATTCCAACTGGAATCCTTGTCAGGATTTCTACTAGTTATGATTTCCACTGGAATCCTATGCCAGGATTTAAATGTGAATCCCTTCCAGAAATCGTCTGGAATTGCTGCTAGATTTCTGCTTGAATTCCTGTCAGGATCCTGCTAGAATTTCTGCCAGGATTCTGCTGGAATTATTGTCGAGATTCCCGTGGAATTCCTGTAAGAATTAATCCGGAACTCTTGTTAGAATTCCTTAGGAATTTCTGTTAGAATTCCTCTGGAATTATTGTTAGGATTCCTCCGGAATTTTCCTGTCAATATTTTTCCATAATTCCTGTCAGGATCCCTACCGATTTTTATTATTTGAGTTCTCCCGTAATTCCACCACAAACCATCACTGCCATCTATTTCTGTAAAGATAAAATATTCAGTTTGTACATTACTATTCAAAAAATCATCAGCATGGGATTTAGTAGTAGGATATTTTAATTTGAATATAGGGTAAAGTATGGTAAAATGTCCTACCATTTCTTAAACACAGCCCGATTACGGGGCCGTTTCTGTCAAAGCAACGCACAGTGCTTTGATCAGTCTGGTTACCTTCTTTGAACAGGTGATATGTTCGGACCTGGTATTCACGGTATTTCAGGAGGATTTGTCTCAGAAGATATGAATCCTTGTCGACCGGCCGACGATAAAGACGGCTTGATAACTTCCCACGAAATCATTTGTTTTAGGTGGCAATGTATATTCATGTGAACTCACGTGCTTCACTATTTGGTGTGTCCACAGTGACTCTTCTACACAAAGTTGTATGCGTTTTCAAGAGAGCACTCGCTCAAAGGTAGTTTTTGTTTGAGTGGTTTCTAAAAATTTTGAGGATGCTTCCGATAACGTGCCTTTCAATGTCATATTGAAAGTCGCATCACATCACAAGCTCTAATGAGCTATAGGTTCTCTTTACGCTTATGCGTTTTACAGAGCCCTTTTCAGGTATAGAGCCCGTTTTGGTATCGATGTTTGCACCACGATAGGTCCTGATGTTGATAATATCCGGGAAATGCCGTTCAAGTGTGAGGGCTGTGCACGATGATTATGCTGAAGTTGAAGACTCAGTTCTTGATCCTCAACCTGCAAATTCGTCCGTCGATCGGCAACCAACCATTTACACGCCATGGATTCTGTCCAACACATCTCCTGTAGCGCTACGATGCCGAACCCGGGGAACTACAGTAGATCGCCCAGTAGATACCCTTTCAGGGGTCTGCAAATCGTTAAAAAAAACCGCTGAAAGTTCTCTGGCAATTCCTAAAGTGCCTTCGAAACCCCTATAATGCTACTGAAGCTCTCTGAAACCCCTTTAAACGCCTCTTGTAACCCACTGTAACGGATCTGAAACTCTCTGAAAATACAGTAAGGACCCGATTTTGTCAGCCCCATTTTGCGACAAACTTTTTGCTCTCTTCATCTTACGGCCAAACTTTAACCAATTCATTAATGTTTATCATGAATCTACAGCTGAAATGCAGAGCATAGAACAAGCAAAGCAAAGATAACCGCACACATCGTAGTTGCTACTCCGTGATTGACCGAAGTTGCACAGAGATCCAATGGATGGTGCTTGGGACTAGCTACACATTCTTAATGTGCACAATTAGAGAGTTCAATATTTTAAAGTCAATAACGGCGCCGGCCACGTCCTTACGGTCATCGTCCTTACGGTCGGGGAAGGAATGTTAGTTCGACAACCGTTGCTACTAGAAACCGTGGAATCCACAGCACCCCCACAGTTGTCTCGAGAAGGAGTATTTTTAGTAGGGTAGGAAAAGGTTTGGATCCTGGAACCACTCTTGGTAGGTGATATGATGCACTAGTTATATGGAAATACACGCCGCGGTTTTCATCCCGATTATGATTTATTTGGTCGCGATAGTAAGGGTAATGCACATACGTCAACGATCGTTCAATTGGGTTTTTAAATTTGGAAAAATTCAACGATTTTTTATTTTTAAACAAAAGAGGACCTTTTTCTGAGCCGCTATGTTTTTTTTCAGATTTTTTGAACTTTATTGTGGTACCTAAAATAAATTTCAAAGATTTTTTTTTAAATCACTTTTTGACAGCTGGGCAACTGCTTGACAGCTCCGCTCAGTACAAAATGCGACGAGGGTGATTCGAAAAATCGCTCCCATACAAACTTCAAATTGGTTTTTAAATAGGTTCCCGGGCACTAAAATTGATGAAAATTTGGATTTCGGCTCAGTTTGGCATGCAGATTCAGATATGGAATTATCTCAACACCACTAAAGAAGCCAATATTGAACGCGTTACCGCATTGATCGTTGTTTACACAACCGTGAAAACCGGATTTCCCACGAAAGTCATCGCGCGCTTCTGATTTTGCATTCAATATTCGCGTCCCCATCTCCCTACCGACAAAAACCGACCGACCCACGGGGCTGGTCAAAGTCATATGCAGCATAGTTGTCCCATGTTCAACGGAACCTCTATTAATGTGGGACAACTATGCTGCGCCCCCTTTTTTAAGTAACCAAAAAAAGAGTCTACGTAGTTTATGAATAAACAACGCTTTTTGAATCTGACAAAAAGGGTGATCGGTCAAAATTTGCTCACACAATTTGTTTCATAACTTGAGACTGCGTACACAAAAACAACTGATTTTTGGACCAGTAATGGTACATTATATGTAGCTTATACCATACAATTTTCATCAAAATCGGTTTAGTATTTGCGGAAATATTGTGAATACTGAAAACTGCAATTTTAAAATTTTGTACAAAGAGGATTAAAAAATAAGAACACATTTTTACTTATTTATTTATAGAGCCAGATATACTTAACCGATTTCAATGAAAATTTTTCTGTATGTAAAGTATACATATCAAAATGTTGTGTAAAAATTTCATTCAATTTGATCCAGCCGTTACAAAGTTATATTTGTTTAGGTGAACAAATTTTGTCAAATTTTGTCAAGTCAAGTCAAATTTTGGTCACACATTTTTTTTCATAACTTCATCAAAATCGGTCTAGTATTTGCGGAGATATTGTTGAACCCTGAGATTTGCAACTTTAAAATTTTGTGCAAAGAGGATTCACAAATAAGAACACATTTTTACTGTTTTATTTAGAGTATATGTACCATTCCTTGGCCTAATTTACAAAACTGCCTTGACAATTTTGACCATAACTCATGAATTAATAGCACTAGAAATAATATGTCGACCCTATTACACACTCTAAGCAATGCATGTTTCACCAATTGGAAGTAAACTAACGTAAATATTCAAGAATTTACTTAATTAAGTTGAAAAGATTCGATGCGATGGTATGCAACGTTGGTCTATGGTACAAAAATTGGCCTATTAGTGGATACAACGTTGGCCTATTGCTTTCTACGCACTAGAACCACTAATTATCTCATTTTTCAATATTTCTGCTGAAGTATTAACTCTGTTCGTTCACCAATCTTACTTTTAAGTTACAGTAATGGAGCCAAATTTTCAAAAAACTATAAATAAATCACTTAAACTAAAGTTCTTTCTTAATTTAGTAACGAAAACAACGCAACCCTATTTTTGTGTTATATTTTTACAGTCATCGCACACAAAATCTTTCTTCCTGTTTGTTCTTTCTGGTTTTTATGCAGGAAATGCTGTTGACGTCTTTTTATCGCTGTTTTTGACGTCACTTTACGTATGGGCCAAGATTTGGGCACATAGTTAAAAAATGTCCTCAATATTCGGCCCACATTTAATTTGTAAAATAGTTATTATTCGTTGAAAACAAATACACAAGTTCAAAATAGCGTCTTTGACCGTCGCACCAAATGTTCAGTTATTGAAAAGTCATGCCATTTATGATCATGTGTATAGACTACCCACTAAGCCGAAGAATCAGGGCGTCTACAAAAGCTAAACAAAGTGACATTTTCATTCAATTTTAATGTTCCAAAGTGCTAAAATTGAAACGAAATGTTACAGTTGTTTGGCGCATAGCTTTTCCGATATCCAGCTATGCGTGTTTGTTTGAGTTTTTGGTTTATATTGAGATAGGCCGAACGAGGGGACTATGCCAACGAAGCATCCCGATACCCTATAGAGCCAGAGATACTTAACCGATTTCAATGAAAATTTTTCTGTATGTGAAGTATGCATATCAAAATGTTGTGTAAAAATTTCATTCAATTTGATTCAGCCGTTACAAAGTTATATTTGCTTAAGTGGCACCCGGTCAGTTTTTGCCTTTCTCGTACACCAAGGTGTACCGAAAGGCTATATGTTCACTCCAAAAACGAAAATTTGATAGAGCCCCCGGAGGGGCATGTTTCATATACCAATCGACTCAGCTCGACGAGTTGAGATGATGTCTGTGTGTGTGTTTTTTTTTTTTTTTTTTTTTTTTTCCTTCTAAACCATAGGGGGATAATCTGCTCAACAGACACCCTAACAGAAGGTTAGGGTAGTGTAGGTCTGACAGGCCGTCTTCTACAACAAAAGTAAAATCCAGGACTACTCTCTCCTCGTACCCACTAAACCATTCCTATGGTCGCCAAACCCTACGTCTCTCCGGAACCACCAAGAAGGTATTGCTTCAGAGAGGGGCTAGTGCACATCGCACCCACAAGGTTAGCTGCGTAGCCTGCAGCAACGAACATCGATGACTCGCTTTGGAGAGTCCATCACGGTAGCATGCTGGCGCTTAGCCAGTTTCCCGAGTGGTCCTCGCCACTCCCTTTGTCCTCGGAAGGCGGGCAGAGTCAACCCCGCCCGCGCCCTACTGCTGAGCGGACATCAAGAACTGATGCCCACATGCAACCCGATCTGACCTGCCCGCAAAGGAAGGGTATCACTACCCTTCAGGCCCTATCAGATGCATCCGTAGGTTGCTGACGGCAGGGTCTCCACCTGCCCCGACCCTTGCCGGGGACCCCTTTCCAACCGCGGGCTTGGATCCAACCCAGTAGACCGACGCCACGACAGCACCGCTACCGGGACTTCCTCTCCGCGGCCACTTAATCGTTGTAAGGGTCGATCTCGACCGCAGGGCACCGGTATGACCTACGAAGCCGACTCCGAACCCCTGGACCACCTCTTGTACTGCATCTGGACTAGCCATTCTCCGAGTCCACGCGCCACCTCCTCTGTAGCTCCCAGACGATGTGGGTAATAGCCGTTGAAACGGCGTTCCAGCCAAACTCATCCCTACACATCCTCTGGACCAAGTTGTCCGGAGTTGTGTCCTCCCCGCATGTGGCAAGCATGCGGTCACGCATTGTGCGAAAACGCGGGCACACGAACAAAACGTGTTCCGCCGTTTCCTCTGAACCATTGCACACTGGGCATTCGGGAGAATCCGCATGCCCGAAACGGTGTAGATACTGTCGGAAGCAACCATGACCTGTAAGGACCTGTGTCAGGTGGAATGTGACTTCCCCATGGCGCCTATTAATCCAACTATCTACCCTCGGTATCAACCTATAGGTCCACCTTCCTTTGGTGGAACTGTCCCACGCGCGCTGCCATTTGACCATAGAGGCCATCCTGACAGTCCTGCGTATGCCTCTTGTGCCGCGCATTTCGAAGCACTCCATGTCCTCACTGATAAGAATGCTGATAGGCACCATACCAGTAATGACGCAGAGAGCGTCGTGTGACACGGTACGGTACGCGCTCGCAACCCTCAGGCACATAAGCCTGTAAGTACTTTCCAGCTTCCGTCGGTAGCATTTAGTACTTAGCGCGGTGCCCCACGCCGGGCCGCCATACCTAAGTATGGATGTAGCAACACTAGCCAGAAGCTTGCGCTTACTGGCGTACACCGCAGAGCTATTGGACATCATCCGGGACAGTGCCGCAATAGCTGTGGAGGCTCTTTTACAGGCATAATCGACGTGGCTACCGAAGGTAAGCTTATCGTCGATCATCACGCCCAAGTGTTTGACGGAGCGCTTTGACAGGATAGTACAGTCTCCTACACTGATCTCCGTCTGCTGCTCCGACTTCAGGTTGTTAACAACCGTCACCTCTGTCTTGTGGTGAGCCAGCTCCAGTTTCCTGGACCGCATCCACGCCTCCACAACCTTAATCGAGTGGTTGGTAGTCAACTTTACCTCCTCGATCGTTTCACCGTAGACTTCGAGCGTAATGTCGTCGGCAAATCCGACAATCACCACTCCCACTGGATACTCTAACCTCAACACCTCGTCGTACATGACATTCCATAACACCGGACCCAGGATGGAACCTTGCGGGACTCCTGAGGTTATGTGAAAGCACTTCCGACCCACCTCCGTGTCGTAGACTAGTACACGATTCTGAAAGTAACTTCCGAGAATCTTGTACAGGTACTCCGGTATCCCCAGACGCAAGAGCGCATCGGCAATAGCAGACCAGCTGGCGCTATTAAACGCATTCCTTACATCCAGAGTCACTACCGCGCAAAAGCGAATTCCCCTCCTCTTAGGCTCGAGTGCTTTCTCGGCGGTTTTTGTAACCGACAAGATAGCGTCTATGGTGGACCTCCCCTTCCGGAAGCCGTACTGGTTACTCGAAAGACCATTTTCGCCCTCGGTGAACCGCAACATTCTATTGAGGATGATCTTTTCGAGCACCTTCCCCGCCGTGTCAATCAAGCATATTGGTCTATATGCCGACGGGTCTCCGGGTGGTTTCCCCGCCTTTGGCAATAGTACCAGGCTCTGCCTCTTCCAATCTTCTGGGAAAACTCCCTCGTCCAGGCATTTCTGCATAGCAGACCTGAACATCTCGGGAGCCTCTGCAATAGCTACTTTTAAGGCCAAGTTCGGAACTCCGTCCGGACCTGGGGCCTTACCTACGCTAAGGGACTTAGCTATCCCCGCAAGTTCCACATCGGTGACCCTCTCCTCATCGCCAGCCCCAGTCCCCGGCTGTCCTACGAAAGGAGGCCAAGGACTAGGATCATGACGCGGAAAAAGTCCTCCAATGATCCCCTCCAACATCTCTGGAGATTGCTCTGTAGGAGCCATCACACCTCTCGTCTTGGCCATAACGATCCTGTAGGCGTCACCCCACGGGTTCGTATTGGCACTCTGACAGAGACCCTCAAAGCAGGCCTTTTTGCTTGCTCTTATCTCGGTCTTAAGCGCGGCTTTTGCAGCGGCGAACACCACCCGCCGTTCGTTTCGCTCTTCCTCTGATCGTGCTCGCTGCATCCGCCGCCTAGCCCGTAGGCAGGCGCGGCGCAGGTCCGCAATCGCGTCGGTCCACCAGTAAGCCGGTGGCCTCCCATTTCTAGGGTGGACTCGCCTAGGCATGGTCGCATCACACGCACGTGAGAGCACCGCTACCAGCTCGTCGCCGTCTAAACCGATTAAGTTTCGCTCACGGCGGAGCGCCTCCCTAAATACCCCTTCGTCGAAGTATGATGTCTTCCACCTGCGAGGGCTTGGCCTTGGCCTAGCCGCCTCTTCTTCTATCCGCTGTCTGCTGTTATTGTAGTCGATACTGTAGCGAACCGCCAGGTGGTCGCTGTGAGTGTAGCCATCATCTACTCTCCAGTTCGAACTACTTGTTAGGCCAGGACTACAAAAGGTCACGTCAATAATTGACTCCGCTCCGTTTCGACTAAAGGTACTCTTGGTACCGACATTAGCCAAGTCGACATCTAAGATGGCCAGTGTTTCTAGCAGGATCTGACCCCGCTGGTTCGTGAAACGGCTTCCCCATTCCACGGCCCAGGCATTAAAGTCGCCCGCTATTACCACCGGCCTTCGCCCTGTGAGCACGGTCGTTAAGCGGTCCAGCATTTGCGTGAACTGCTCGATCGGCCACCGCGGAGGCGCATAACAGCTACAGAAGAAGACCCCGTTTACTTTGGCGACCACGAAGCCCTCATAGGTAGTAGACACCAACTCCTGAACGGGGTATTTACCCGTCGTCCATATCGCCGCCATTTTTCTGGTCCCATCCGCGACCCAGTTGCCGTTGCCGGCGGGTACTCGGTATGGGTCCGATATGATGGCGATATCCGTCTCCCACTCAGAAACTGCCTGACAAAGCAGTTGCTGAGCCGCATCACAGTGGTTCAGGTTCAGCTGCGTTACCTGCACTGTGATTTGTTGCTCACTGCGGCTTTCTTAAAGGCCGGGCACCCTGGACCACCCATCGCATGTCTGTTTTTCGAGGTTTTCCCGGTACAGATCATGCAGATGGGCGGACTCGTGCAGCTTTGGGCCTTATGACCTTCAGCGCCGCATCGCCTACACAGTTTGCGCCTGTCGGGGCCTTTGCAGTCCCACGACTTGTGTCCTGGTTCCAGACACCTGAAGCAAACCTCAGGTGGCTCGTGGAATGTCAGGTGACATACACACCAGCCCACCTTAATACTCCCTACTTTAACGGACTTTTTAACGTCCGCCACAGGTAGCTGAACCAGAGCTATCTGTGTCCCTGCTGGCCCCTTCCGCAGCCTGACGGCTGTGGCGGCCACCTGAACATCGCACTGTTGCCGCAGTGCCGTGACGAGCTCTTCCGCTTCGGTGATCTCGTCTAGGTCTTTGACCTTCAGAGTCGCCTCATGCGTAAGAGCTCTCACCTCCACTCCATCACCAAGGACCTCTTCTGCCAGCCTCTTGTAGGCGGCGCCCTTGTGATCCTTCTCGCGCTTAAGCTCCAGGATCATTTCGCCCGTACGAGTACGTCTGATACTGCGTACGTCGGCTCCAAGACCCTCGAGCTTGGCGTCGCACCTCATCGCCTTCAAGACGTCCGAGTATTTCGACTGTTCGGTCTTGATGACGATAGCGTCACCTTTTTCGCGCCTGGCACCTGCCTTCCTACGCCTTGGCTTGGCGACCTGCACTTCTGCCTGCGGATTCCCCTTCTTCTTCCTCTTCCGCTCTACCTTTGTCCAAGGAGGGTCCTCTCCTTGGATCGCCCTGCTCTGTGGCTGCTGAGGGCCCACCATTGGTCGCAACCCCTTGTTCCCATCATTCCGGGACGGGCCGGCCTTTTCAGGCCCACCCTTCCCAGCTTTCCGGGAACCCTGGCTGGGGTCCGACTTTCCAGCGTTACCACCGGCTTTCGGGGTTATTATACGCCTTATGTCTGTGTGTGTGTAGGTGTGTGTATGTGTGTATGTGTGTGTGTATGTGTACAAAAAAGTCACCTCACTTTTAGATAGTAAATATCATCCGATTTTACCGATCGATGGCTCATTCGACGCGGAATCTGGTCCCATTGTTTCCTATTGAAAATGGTTCGAATCGGTCCAGCCGTCCCGGAGTTATGGCCATATAGGTGTTCCGGACCGATACCCCTGGAAGGGGTCAAACATGAAAAAGCAACAAACCCTTACATGCGGCACATCAAATTGCGGCATTTTCGATAACTTTATGAACGGATTTCATGAAAATAGTCTCAAACCATATCTGAACCGGTAGTGTTCCGGAACCGGTTCTGAGTGTCCCACCGGAAGTGGTCAAATATAAAAGTGAATTAAACCCATGCATACGACATATCAAACCAGGACTTTTTTGATAACCTAATGAAAAATTAGCAAGAAAATAGTCTCAGAACATATCTGAACCAGTAGTTTAAGGCCATTCATAACTCACGTAGACTTTTTGGGGGGAGGGGGGGTCTTGCCAAAGTCTACGCTCCATACAAATTTCAAAATTTGTGTATGGACTAAAGTCTACGAGGGGGGAGGGGGGGTCTGAGATGACCAAATTTTGGTCTACGTGGTTTATGAACAGCCCCTTTCCGGAATCGGTTCTGAGTGTCCCGGCAGAAGTAGCCATATATAAAAGTGAACCAAACCCATGCATGCGCCATATCAAAGTGCGGATTTTTGATAACCTTGGTTATGGTTATCAAAAAAAAATAGTCTAAAACCATATCTGAACCGGTAGTGTTGCGGCATCGGTTCCTGGTGTCCCTCCGGAAGTGGCCAAATATAAAAGTGAATCAAACCCATGCATGCGATACCTCAAATCACGGTTTTTCAGATAACATGATAAACAGTTGGAAAGAAAATAGACTCAGACCATATCAGTGTGTTATGGAACCGATTGCGGGTATCCCGCCGGAAAAGGTCAAATGTAAAAGAGAACCAATACATGTAACATATCAAATGATTTACTTGGTAATCTGATGAACGACTAGCTAGAAAATAGAATCGGACCATATTCGGGACATTAAGTCGTGTCGGGGAACCGATTTTAAGTGTTCCGTCGTAAGTGGTCAAATATAAAAGTGAACCAAACCTATGCATGTGACACATAAAATCGCGGCTTTTTCAATAACTAGCAAGAAAATAGCCTCAGATCACATCAGAAACTACAGATAAAGATCCAAAATTGATTTCGGGTGCATGCGGCATGTCAAATGCATGCGGCACATCAAATAGCGGAATGGCAAAAGTGAAAAAAAAAATAATTCTAGCGATTGATCAAATCGTGGCTTTTGGATAACCTGGAAAACTTTGGGTTAGATTAAAGTGTAGATATGGGCCAAGTCTTCATATATGCAAGAGAACAAAATTGTGACCAAGGCGAGCTCATCAAATCACACCATTTCAGATTCCTGCGGTATTAAGGCTCAAATGAGAATCGCATATTATCCAAAACTGAAAAAGCGTTTTATCTAGAATGACGAAAAAGCGAACAAAACCAGCGTGCCCGATTGTCATAATTGACTAAATCAACAATCGGACATTTTCATTTTATTAGATTTGTGAATCATTTTGGGAAAAGGTGCATTTTTAGTTCTGGAGCATTTGTCATTCTCATTTGAGCCTTAATATATAAGGAGTGTATCGTAAAGTAGTTGAAAATGTTTAAAATAGCCTCAAAAATAGTTTAATACAACTTTTGAGTAATTTTATTTTTTGAGATACTGTATAAATCCTTGAAAAAAGAAATGGCCTTTATGATTTTTTAAAAATGTTCTTTTAACTGGGTTTTTAACCTAGATTAATGAAAGCATGTTTTTATTTTTTTGCACACCTTCAAAAAAATTGAAATTGCGAAAAAAGTTCGATAATGTTCGGAAATTGTTAACTTTTTTGTGCAAATATAATAAGCTTCAGAATCCTCATGATATAGGTAAATTATTTTTTTCAAGAAAAATCTCCACCGCATTCAAGCGCAATTCTTAAAAATGAAAAAAGGCCATTTTTGAGGAACCCCTTTTTTCTATGCTCCTCCAAATCATGTTTACGCAAATAAAAAATACATAAAATAAAAAATTCGAATTTTTTAAATAGGGTATGTTTTTTAATGTATGGACGAGTAAGTTAGAGCAAAAAATAGAATTTTAGAACCTTTTAAGATATTAAAAGCAGAACTTCAAAGTTTGACCAAAAAATAGACGTTTTTTGGAGTGGACCATTTTGTAGATATAGGAGATTTTTCTATCGAAAATATGAATTTTGAAAGTCGGTGTTGAATGATATGTTTTGTGTACATAACTGTTAACAAGCATCAATATTTTCCAGATTTTTTATCGTACAAATTTTACTCGCTACAGATTTTTGGAATGTTGAAAAATCTAAACAAAATTGCATTTTGTGCAGATTTTTATTTTGTGAGGTGTATTCATTTCACCATATTTTCAATAATACAAAACATTTTCCAAATTTTTTCAAGGTATTCCAAACTTAACTATATTGTGAAGATTTCATAGAAGAACCGAAATGAAAAGACCAACCCAGCTTCGAGATAGATCATTCTGAACATTTTCAACTACTTTCCGATACACTCCTTAGTAGGATGGATCAACGTTTAATGTGAAAATTATAATTTGATCGCATCAACACCGAATAAAGTTTTTTTTAATTTCCTCTCTCGTCTAAAATTACTGCGCAAAATTTGGGTGCGGCTGGATGAGCTTTCGCTCTTCTCATTGCGATTTTTGTATGGAAAATTCCCCTTTTTGCATTTTTCTCACAAGGAGGTTAAATCCGTGTTACCAAGAATATAATATAGCTTAAAGTGTGCTAAAGAAAACTTTGTCGAAGATCGTAAAGTGATCTGTGGTTGTGAGAGGTCTGATATTGTTCATCTCTGTTTTGTCGTTGAACATAACATCGGAATATGTGCCATCAATAAGTTCCACAAATCGATGGCGGCTATGTTAAAATTTGTGCTTTTCTATATAAAGTGTTCCCAGGATTTCGAACATTTCGGCTAGCGTTGAACGATGAATTACATATTCGATGAGAAAGGGACTATCACCACTAGGTGGATTAATCTGGTTTTTTTTTTTATATTCAAACTGCTACAACTTTGAAAGTATTCATACAAAATGGCTCAAAATGTTACTAAGAACATATTTTCATAATAGTGTTATACTGTAAAATTTTGATAAAGGAGCAGTATTGGTAGTTCTATAATCAAAATTGTGCTTTACTTACCTTAAATTTCCAAAAATTTACTATGGAGTGCCTTTGTGCAAAATTTTAAAAAGGTTGGTCGATGGTTTTATCTATGTATCAACCAATACTTAATTGATTTTGATGAAATTTTTATCAGCTGTTTTGGTGTACGCAGTCTAAAGTTATGAAAAAAATTGTGTGACCAAATTTTGACCGTATCACCCTTTATCAGCAAGTTACTGGGAGTGGAGGTCGGTTTGTTATTTATGTACATACAAACATTGTAATAGTCTTAAAAAAACAGGACTTTTGAAAACGTTGACAGATTTAAAATATATTTTAACCGGAAGGATTGCTTAACGACTGGATATTGTAGCTAGAGAAACGTTATGTTTTCTGGCCTTGGCAGTCTTTCAGAGCAGCAAGAACAATATTGCTTCAATTTCCGACGGTTTCGGTAATGTATTTTACCATTTTCAAGGAATCTATAAGAATGATCGAATAATTTCTCATTACCTTTTTTGGCCCACCCTGTTACTTACAGAAGTTTTGTTCTCTTGTACGGAACGGTAGTGCTCTACATTTGATTGTCCATTCAATTTGAAATGGCGCTCGCTTCGGCTATGGATATAGTGTGATATTACTATCTTACATTTTAAGTTACATTTGTCTACTCACTGCATGTGTGGCGATATTTTTGCAAGACACTGTATCGCGGGTGGCTTTTGCTATAAAAAGCCTGTCGTTTGGAGCTTAACTATTTGTTATAATCGCACAGTTTTCGCCTACGCTTTTAGTCGTGACAGCTTCTTGGCTGTCCGTGCTTGCTACTAGTGTCTTGTAGTGTGTGTAGTACATCATCTAGAATGTTGTTGTTGTGGTGTGAGTGTGTTCTGATTCATTCGTGTTTGTGTATCATTTCGTTTTCGTGTTTTGTTGACATTCCTTACTTCGTGTAATATCCCTGCGTAAATCGCATGTAGCCCTTCTGTGTCTGTCCTTCTATTTATACAATTCGTGTTGTTGACAATATGACACATCTCTAGAAATTGGAGTGTGTTTGTGTTTTCATTCTTGTCTAGTATTTTCGTTCTGTCTAGATCGAATCTATGTTGTTTTGTGATGCTGTGGTGCATCAGAGCCGTTTTTTCCCCGAGAGCAATCATTTCTTGGTCCTCTACGTCGATTCCTCGTTCCAGCAGTTTGTCCATCGTGTTGTAGTGTGTTTGATGACCATGTATTCTTGTTTTTAGGCGATTGGTTGTCATCCCAACGTACATAGCTTCGCAGTGGCAACAAGGAATGGCATAGATGACGTTTGTTTGCTGCTCAGGTGGGACTGGATCCTTTACCTTCGCGATGTAAAATCGCTATTCACCTCGATACCAAAATCGCTGGCAATCAACAGTATCATAATGAGGTGGGACGAAATTAGGCCAAACACAAACATATGTTTGGACCTATTTCTAGAAATAGTCGAGTTTTGTATCGACGCGAGCTACTTCCGCTTCGATGGCCAACATTACCAACAAATATTCGGTACGGCTATGGGCAATCCCCTATCTCCAGCAATCGCGGATTGGGTAATGGAAACATTGCTGGACACGGTTGTTCGAATGCTCAAAATCCCCCTACCATTCCTACGAAAATTCGTAGACGATCTAGTAACGGCAATCCCTCTCCACCAACTAGACCATGTCATGGAAACATTTAACAGCTATGACGTCCACATCCAGTTCACGTACGAACTGGAGGTGGATAACAAATTGCCATTCCTGGATATGCTCCTCATCAGACAGGACAACCAGAAGATTGCCACCCAATGGTACCAAAAACCTATCGCTAGTGGACGTTTTCTTAACTTCCATTCATATCACCCACTCGGTCAAAAGCTGAATATGGCAATAAACTTCGCTAGACGGGTAAACCAACTAATCACGAACCTGGACAAACAAGCAAAAATGCAGATTGTTGATGAACAACTCAAGCTAAACGATTACCCGAAACCGCTAAGGCACCGAATCGCCAACAGGATGAATGAGCGTTCCAACGACGAGAATCAGCAAGAAATCCTGGAATATACCTACCGTCGCATTCCATTCATACCTCACCTGTCAAACAAGATTGACAGGGTCTTGCAGCGAGATTATAATAACATACGACTCGCAAAGTACAACGTCCGATCAGCAAGGGACTATTTCACGAAGGTAAAGGATCCAGTCCCACCTGAGCAGCAAACAAACGTCATCTATGCCATTCCTTGTTGCCACTGCGAAGCTATGTACGTTGGGATGACAACCAATCGCCTAAAAACAAGAATACATGGTCATCAAACACACTACAACACGATGGACAAACTGCTGGAACGAGGAATCGACGTAGAGGACCAAGAAATGATTGCTCTCGGGGAAAAAACGGCTCTGATGCACCACAGCATCACAAAACAACATAGATTCGATCTAGACAGAACGAAAATACTAGACAAGAATGAAAACACAAACACACTCCAATTTCTAGAGATGTGTCATATTGTCAACAACACGAATTGTATAAATAGAAGGACAGACACAGAAGGGCTACATGCGATTTACGCAGGGATATTACACGAAGTAAGGAATGTCAACAAAACACGAAAACGAAATGATACACAAACACGAATGAATCAGAACACACTCACACCACAACAACAACATTCTAGATGATGTACTACACACACTACAAGACACTAGTAGCAAGCACGGACAGCCAAGAAGCTGTCACGACTAAAAGCGTAGGCGAAAACTGTGCGATTATAACAAATAGTTAAGCTCCAAACGACAGGCTTTTTATAGCAAAAGCCACCCGCGATACAGTGTCTTGCAAAAATATCGCCACACATGCAGTGAGTAGACAAATGTAACTTAAAATGTAAGATAGTAATATCACACTATATCCATAGCCGAAGCGAGCGCCATTTCAAATTGAATGGACAATCAAATGTAGAGCACTACCGTTCCGTACAAGAGAACAAAACTTCTGTAAGTAACAGGGTGGGCCAAAAAAGGTAATGAGAAATTATTCGATCATTCTTATAGATTCCTTGAAAATGGTAAAATACATTACCGAAACCGTCGGAAATTGAAGCAATATTGTTATATTTTAACCCTAAGTAAAAAATTAGTAAGTTGTTGGGGCCTATATGGCCCAGAAAGGCACGCTGAACAAGCACTATGCAAGCCGTTGCGCGTCAATCCTAACCTCCTATCAGGTATAAAAATGTCGGCTCCAGAGGCACGTTCTCCTCCATTTTAGAAATTTGTGCCATCGCCATGAACACGAGCTTATTCATCATTTACCAGACGGAAAAGGGAAGGAAAACAGGATGGGACAGGGGAAGGCACAGGTAAGAGAATAGGATCGTCATATACGCATAGAGTAAAGTGGGGCAAAAGTTCGAGTGGGGCAAGAGTTTCTTTTGAAGTTTTTGAGTTCAATTCAAATTATTTCTTTCGGGTGTCAAGGTTGTTCGAAGCCTTTTCGAAAAAGAGTCTTTCACTCCAAAAATTATGAAAATTGATCAATATTTCGAAAAGTTATGACAAAATATTGGTTTTTGATCAAAAAATTGTAATATGCGGTGGTCCTTCCAACGCATGGAATGGAATTGTATTGAAATTGAATTCAATATTTTATTTTGGGGCCTAACTATTTTGAAGATGCTTCAGCATGTATAAATTTTTGCAAAAAAAAAATTGGAAATCATATTTTACCCATAGTGGGGCAAAAGTTCGAATTGTGGGGCAAGAGTTCGAGTCATGTAGCAACTTTAGGTAAAAACCTAAAATTCTGCAAAATGTACTTATTATCTTTAAAAATGATGGAATTAGTCAGAAAATTCGATCAAAGTTGAAAAAAATGTTGTTTCATCTGAATTTGGCGGAAAACTACTATTTTTTGGTAGTAAATTTAACTCTGATTTGGGTAAAATCCAGATCGAACTTTGAAGTGTATTTTAGTTCCAACATCAAATATTAATTGGTATTAGGTATTCAGATAACCAAAGCGTCGAAATAGTGTGCTACGGTGAACGAAATTCCACAAACACTAGATTCGAACTTTTGCCCCAGTGGTGGGGCAAGAGTTCGAATTAGACACACACATACAAAAAGTGTTGTAACTCAAAATTAAAAAGACATTTGGCGTAACTTTGTTCAGTAAATTTTTAGCTCATGGATGGTAGAATCATCACACGGTATTCATTTATTTTTATCTGCATCGGTTTCTTGAAAAAAGTTGCATTTTCAACTAAGGTCGAACTTTTGCCCCACCTTACTCTAAACGTACCACAATGCGTCCTGAAAAGGGCACTGTATTAGCATAAAGCGTAAAGAGAGCCTAAAGCTCTTTATCACAGTGGGTCAAGAACAGCAGAACATCCTGAAGATTCATGTTTCTGAAGTCAGTTTCACTTAATAAGTGTTTTCTGAGTACTCGGAAACGCAATTGCGCAAAAACTGGAAAGTTCCATATGTATTTAATGATACGAAGTTCCATAATCGGATACACAGCCAACACATGCAAATGAATAAGCTTGCTTTGCCATGTGATAGCTGAGTCGACAGTGGTCAGATAACGCTTTGACCAGCATGCTGCAATTCTGATTTGACAGGTTTGTTAGATACTTCGCCACCCCTAGAGATGGCTCAGTACAATACAATTTTGTTTGACGACATGACTCCAAACTATTCCAATATTGTTTGTGCTGAGTGGCAGCCCAGGTTTCAATCTGAAGCTTTACCCAACACTTGGATACCGGAACAGCTGGCTCCGGGCCAATGAAGTCAAGTGATGCTCCAGTGTGAACTAACTCATCAGCCAAATCATTTCCAGCGCTAGAAGAATGGCCAGGTACCCATACAAGGTGAACAACGTTTGCTGAATTCAGCTCCTCGATTTGAGTTCGACAAGCGATAACTATCTTCGACCTGGAGTTGGCCGAAGCAAGTGCTTCAATAGCAGCCTGGCTATCTGAACAGAAGTATATTACTTTGCCCATTGCGTGCTGCTGAAGTGCTGATTGCACTCCGCACATAAGAGCAAAGATTTCGGCCTGAAAAACGGTGCAGTGTCTACCAAGTGAGTAAGACTGATACAACCTTAGCTCACGCAACACCTGCTCGACCTTCGAGAAGGGAGCCATCAGTGTAACATAAGATGCCGTCTGAAATACTTCTTTCCAGATATCCAGATGTCCACTCTTCCCGGGAAGGGAATTTCGTGGAAAATGTCCTATATGGAAAATTACAAGCAACTGTAAGATCATTTGGAGAAAGGACAATTTTGTCCCAATTCACCAAAAGTGGAAACAACGAGGTGTGTGTTGATGTGCGGTTCACAGGAGTTTCCTCTAGTAGACCGAGTACCCGTAGACGGTAAGTGCAAGAAAGTGCTTCTTGTTCGAGATGAATGTGTAGTGGAGCGCTTCGAGCGCTGCCGTGGGAGTTGAAGAGAACGCTCCAGACATTGCCATTAAGCACATCCTTTGGAGATGGCCTAACTTTGATTGGACCGCTCTCATTTCGCCCTTTTGCCACCACACTAGACATCCACAGGCCAATATTGGCCGAACAACAGTTGTGTAGATCCATTTGATATACTTGGGTTTTAGACCCCAAGTTGTACCAAAGGTTCGCCGGCATTGCCCGAAGGCCATACAAGCTTTCTTGATTCTGAGCTCAATGTGAGGTGTCCAGGAAAGCTTGGAATCAAGAATGACTCCAACGTACTTTACCTGTTCAGTCACATCGATTTCAGAATCAAAGAGACGCAAAGGTCGAACGCCATTACGGTTTCGCCTTTCACGTAAAAAGAACAATAGATGTTTTACTCGGATTAACCGAAAGGCCATATTGGCGACACCAACCCTCAACTACTTGAAGGGCGCTTTGCATCAGGTCGAAAAGGGTGGTGATACACATACCAACTAACAATGTTAGGTAGTCGTCGGCAAAACCATAAGTAGGAAAACCGCTATTATTGAGTTGCCTCAATAGCGTATCTGCTACGAGATTCCACTAAAGCAGTGGCAAGACTCCCCCTTGGGGGCATCCACAAACACTTAATTTCTTAATCCCTGCTAGACGCAATGTCGAGAAGAGATATCGGTTTTTGAGCATTTGGTGAATCCAATTGGAAATCATTGGAGATATACCATGACTCCGTGCGGCTTCCAACATGGCATCGAAAGGCACATTGTCAAAGGCACCCTCGATATCTAAGAAAACACCCAAATAAGATTGCTTTTGAGCGAATGCTTTCTCGATATCGTAAACAACCTTGTGTAGTGTAGTCACAGTGGACTTACCAGATTGGTAAGCATGTTGGTTCACATGAAGAGGCACATATGCCAGATGAACATCACGGATGTGATGATCGACAATGCGTTCTAAGCATTTCAGAAGAAAAGAGGTCAAACTGTTAGGTCTGAAACTCTTTGCTTCTTCATACGATGCACGACCCAGTTTCAGAATAAACTTTACAGTAATATCCCGCCAGGATTTGGGAATATACCCTGCAGCATAACAGCAAACAAGTAGTATTCCCGAGCAGGAGAAAATAGCTAAAGAATAACTAACTCAGGTATGGAAAACCGAATACCTACAACCTGAATGAGGTATTGAGTAGCCCTGCATAGGAGGTAAAATACCTAAAATAATAACTGGTGTGTATTATGTGCATAACGCGTGAATAATGACATCAGGTATGGCAATACCTAAATAATAATCGGCGATTTTTACATACAAATGACGATTTTTCCATACAATTGACGATTTTTCCATAATTGAATAATACCTCAAGCAGTCCTCAACACCAAATCAATAACTCGTTGAGGTATTGTATCAATACCTACAAAATACCAAAATAAGTTATTTTCAATGCCTGGACAACCGACCAATACCTTGTCTTGGTGTGATACCTGACTTTGGTATGCTCCAGTTATGTGGCAGTTATTCATTTCTGCTCGGGTTTTCAAAACAAAATAATCAAATTCCCAGCATAACTGAAACTACTACTAAAAAAATTATTGAAAAACATTTATGTTTGCGCTTTTGTCAGCGGTTTGAGTCGCTTTGGTAAGCTCCGTAGCCTACGGGTTAATTGCCAATCTTTCGCTAAATCAACTTTCTAGGTACAGTCAAAACTATTCAGTTTTTTCTCAACGAATGCACTTTTCACCGACCATTACCAGTACGCTATAGATACATTCGATGCCGACGACCTGTCCGAGTATCCAATGCGACATTAATCATTCTTCTTTTCGTTTCATTTCTTGTCCCCCTACCACCCCCGCAGACATGTCATCAGCAGCATCCGACAGCTTTAGCAGGACAAGCTGGCCACTGACCAGGCACCAACTAGTACTATTGGTACCAACACTGCTGCTGTTGCTACTACTGCTCCTACCGGCTAGTGTTATTATGCAAATGGCATCCCCGGTGCTGCTACTTGTGTCATGTTCCCTGGCCAGGCAGAGCATTAGCAGAGCTGCCACTACTGTGGCCGCCGCCACCACCACCGCCACCAGTTCTATCATTCTCGGTGGACTAGAACCTAGCCAGCTCAGCACTTTCGCTGAATCCTTCTCCTGAGAGTAGCCGCCTGTTGTCATCGTCGCCATCGCTCGCGTCATCTCCGTCTTCATCATCCTCATCATCAGCAGCAGCTTCATCACCAGTAGTAGTAGGTATAGCAACAACAGGATCATCTGAACCGTTATCGCCAGTGAAACAGCAAAACCACCAACATCACCGCCACCCCCAGCTGCAGTGTGCTGCTGTGACCGATGTTGGGCGACAACATGGGATCGAAATTCAATAAGAAGGTTAGTAGTAGCTAGTGCTTTCTTGTATAGGTGAATTGCAACCACCCCGGGGCCCGGGCCCGGGGGACCATCCCTTTTGGTTTTGTTTAATGTACGGAAAAATCGAGTGCCACGTCGTTAAGCTTTGATGAATTAATTGAATTGGTTACAGCTGAGCTTTATACAGCTGCGGATAAGATTGTTCGAGTAGACAATAGAGATTGCTATGGACCACAGGCATGTCCAGTCCAGTCGACTATGGTTTACTTTTTGCTGAAGCTTTCATCTGTGGCTTGTTGAACTAGTTATATGCATACAAGGTGATGAGAATGCAAGTTTATCACATGAGTAGGCTTGCAAACAAGGTTCATCTAAATTAATTCACTTGATTGAATATCGTAATAACGATAGCTGTGCAGATGGACAACATTATTGTCATTTTGGTTTTCTAAGTGTAGCGGTCTGACGAAAGTATCTGTACCATGAGCGAAGTGAACAAAGTGACTGGATTTAGCTAAATTCGTGCATCATACTTTGGCTGTTGGCCAGGCTCCTCGCATCCTCTGTCAGGCCTTGGGTGCTTTAGGTGGCATCTGCACAGATTCGGACATGCAGGCTCCCCCGTATATCCGGAGTGTGCAGACTGCGACGAGACGGCGGAGCATGTGCTCTTGTAATGCCCACGTGGAGCAAAGGTCGAGTATGCAGGAGGTATGCTGTAGAAATATCACTCCGGGCAACATTGTTAAAGGGATGTGGACGGGGGGACAAGTGGGATTCCGTTACTTCCACGGTCTTCCGAATCTTACTTGAACTACAGAGAAAATGGCGGGCCGCCCATGAGCAAGTTGTTTTGGCTCCCCTTCCCATCCAGGAGCTTCAGTCCAACGGGTAGTCTACAATACTAGCCTGGACCCAAGCATCCAGGGGAGAGAGGACAACTAAGGGCGCTAGCAGGTAGAACGCTTACCAATAGAGAGTGCTCATGCACGGCTCCCCCCCCCCCCCCTTCACGAAGTTATCCCTAACAAAGTTACCGCGAAGGTAAGGAAAATAGAGAACGAGGAAGGAAAACTTAAAATGGGCAGCTCCTTCAGAGTGTTGTAGATAATGCGGTCGGTAGAGTAGCCTGCTAAAATCTTTCAACTAAATATCAACTAAAGCTAAATAGAGCAAATAGAATGATTCAACGGCAACGTCCAGGCAACAACGAATTAAGGACCCTGATAGAAAAGACGAATCTTGGTTGGTCTCCTGGTTCGTGACAGCAGAATATCGATGAAATAAAGAGCGGTAATCCCTGGATGGAGAGTTGGTTTTATGATAAACGGCAAGCAATGGACTACCAGCTTGCCGCGCGGCCACAGTTGATCAGCAGGAGTAAATCCATTTTATTTTGTATGGCGAAAAGCATCTAAACTCGAATTTCTCGAAATGACAAGCTTTTACCAAAAAAAAAATATTTGGTAGGCTTAATAGTAGTCACCATTGTGCACAACCACTACCAAATATTTTTTCGAATAATGTGTTCCACTTCGAGAAATACGCCTTTAGATGCTATTCGCCATACAATATGTTTGCGATTTACTTTTAGCGATTTTTCACGCATAGAAGCTAGCGCCACATTGGTCAATGCGGAGAGTAGGAAAACAGCTAAAGCATTTAATTCATTGAAGTGAGTTATTCGGCAGAAGCCGTTGTTGAGTACGATAGGCAAATTATTCAACGTGCGTCATCCTCTATGGAGCCACCATCCTCTGGTTCAATATCAGATATCGCCATGATCTTGTACCGACAACCCTCTAGGCAGAATACCCTCTTCGAATGAGTGTAATCAGTTTCGTACCTTTTAATTCCGCCCTAATTAAGGTGAATATATAACGAAGCCACCCCTCAAATTTTCAAGAGCACAAATCTGAGGAATCAAAAGACGGATTGCGCTGAAAAGTTGATCGATTGGTGACCCACTGGTGGTGATCAATCGATCAACTTTTCAGCACAAACCATCCCTCGGTTCTTCAGATTTGTGCTTTTGAAAATTCGAAGTGTGGCGGAATTAAAAGGTACGAAACTAATTACACTCATTCGAAGATATCGCCAGTTTAGCGGCAGCTCTCCTGAGTACTCCGCTCACGTTTGACAACAAACCTACGAATAAATATGACTTCGTCATATCTTCACCTTAATGGATTGATGTTTGCTACGAACAACATTGGCGGCCAACACTCGTAAGCACATAATGGAAAAAAAGCAATCCTTTTTCCTGTGTACATTCCTTGGCCACAGAAAGCTGTTTTATCGCTGTTGGATGCGTTTCTCCAATCTGTTCGGGGACTTCCACCTTGTTGAACGTCCATTTGCAAATGAAAAAATTGACTTAGCCGTGTACCTCTGCTACATCCTTGGATAGTATCACCGCTTCGTCGGTTGAGATAGTTAGCGGCATAATTATGATTATTCTGCGAATGGAGTGACGTGACAAAAGTCGGAGTCATATATGGAGGTGAGAAATCTTGACTCGAATGAGGTGACTCTCCATTTGATTTACACGGAGGGTCACTTCATTCAAGTCAGGATTTCTCACCTCCATATAGGGGGGTGGGGGTAAGACGGGCCGGGTGGGTAAGACGGACCACTGACTAGTTCTGTCACTTAAGAGCTGAAATTCGACTTTCTTTTACGATTAACTATATCTTCTTATCAGTTGATGATTATTGAACCACTCCATGAAAAAATACATATGGCAAAATTGCAAAAAATAATCAATCATTTACCAGGCTACACGCTTTTGTGCTGGGATCTAATTTTGAGGCGGCAATAAATAAGCTTTTTAACATTAAATTGCTAAGTTTTTGCATTTTATTTTGAGTTTCCCAGTAGTTTTAAACTGTTCCGTCCTATACACAACGAAATTCAGGTAAATTTCATGGATTATAAATAACGGTGGTGGAATGAATATTTTGCGTTGTGTGGGGGTAAGACGGTCCGCCTTGAGGGTGGGTAAGACGGACAGTGTTGGGGTTACTTTGATAGTGCCGTAAGAAATACATTAGGTCCCACACATTGTTCACCGATTAAAATCTATGGAGTACAAAAATGATTGTGGAAGCCGTAAAAAGCATTTCATATTGATTTTTTGTTCAAAAATTAATTATATTAGAATTTTTGTTGTTGGAACAGTTTGAACTTTGTAAAATTACCAGAGCATTGCATACTGTTAGGCGTTTATCAGGCTATGGAGGTTTCCAGTTTACAAAATAGATTTTAATTTGCAAAAACACGTGTCGCTAAGAGATTTAAGGCCAAATTTAGATTCTACTATGATTGATCTACCGAATACAAACGGCCACAAACATCATTTAACACAATTAGAGGCGTATTAGCTAAATTTCCAAACGTGTCCATCTTACCCACCCTACCGGTCCGTCTTACCCACACTGTTCAAAAACATAAATTTGGAGATCACTTTTTAATTATCTCAAAAGTCATGGAAAATCAAATTTTATTGCAAAATCGGCTTGCAGACTGTAAAGTACCTTAGTTGAAGTATATAGTATGGAGATAAAATTTTAATTATCGCATTGTTTACACTGTCAAAATAGAGTGTTTCCTAAACATGTCCGTCTTACCACCCCCCCCCCACAACTTTAACTTTTATCATGTCACTCTATTTGTAGAATGAGTACAAATGTTTTGGTTATTTAGTTATTGCCTCTTATGCCCTTGGAAAGTCTTTCTGATATTCCAAGGCATTTTGGATTTTGACTAACTGCGATTAGGTAGACGAAGAAGTCGTGCCAAAGACAACCACAATAACCTTATTAAGATGTTGGTGTCAATATGACCCAGACAGGCACACTGAACGTGCACTACGCTTTCGTGGTGCAAAAATCCTCGGAGAATCAATCATCATAAATACATGATCAACCAAGCTGTGTCCCGCCACAAAAACAGAAGAGCGCAACGATCAGCAAGACGGTAGAGTTAAGAATTTGTACGAACATTACCATGATGTCCGCTGATATCGTCACTTCACGTTCTCGGAATTGAAACAAAACTGCAAGTATCGACGTTAGTAGATCCGGCTCTTTGAACAGGTGATCATTTAGCGAAACACCATCTTCTTGAACAGTTGCATCCTAGATTAGGTAAACCTTGCCAGGTTTATTGTGATTCGGCACGACGCACAGTCAAAGGTACCAAACTGCATTTTTAAAACTCCATAAACGGCTTCATATAACTCTGGATCTCTTCGTAGTTGCTTTCCAGGTCAATTAGACGTCCTTTCGCCATGGGCAAGCTGATAGGTAACACAATGTAGTAACTTTTCTACAACAAGCCCATTTCAAACTTACCACAATCAATCCGAGTAGTTGTTTCCTCCAAAATCTGCCTGGCTCGCTGCTCTTCTTTAAACTTATTCAGGAAGGTCGTTCGAAAATGTCCGTGCAGATGTGTATTTATCGATCCTGCAATAGGTGTTCCTCTCCGTAGCCACCATGCAATACCCAGCTAATCTAAGAGCTTCAGCAATGGAATGTTCAATTAATGTAACGGAGGATCCGTCGTCAGCGTTACGTAAAGCGTTACAGGAAGAACTTGGAAGAGTATCTACGCGGCTGGTTACTGATTAATTGTGACTATAGCAATAGCATTGGCACCTCGCCCTGTTTGCTTTGGATCCATGCTCGAATCATAGTGAAGCGCACTATGATGCAGCTTCTGGCAGCCGTTGACACCGCATACTTCTCCCTTTAAACGGCTAGCGTCAGTGTGAAGTTGAACATCGTGGACAACTCATTCGCTTGTTGCTCTAACTAGCGTGCAGACTGAGTTCTTTGAATTTTTTAACACTGTGCTGCTTGATGACTTTGGGCTTTATATGCAGGGCATGGGATCAGTTCATCAGGTTTTCCTACCTCAACATCAGCCACGTCTCATTTCGCATGTGTCTCACTTCGCCGTGAACTTTGGTCTGTCATCCTTTACTACCATCTGATAAATGACGATACTAACTGCAGACGTGACTCGGGACCCAGATAACACAAAGTCGTATACGGTTTTGCATAAGATGCTAAAGTGGAGGCCATATACGTACATGCCTCCATTTACCCGCGTGTAAAGTGTGCGTATATCGCCTCCACTTTTGCATCCTATGCAACATCATATACGATCGTGTGTTTGCTGGGGACATACTTATAATGGATTATAATTAGTCAATACATCCAGATCTACTGCAGGAAACTGCTGTTGATACAAGGCACAGTTAAATTTAACATTCGCAGGGGTAAATCACTTGTCAACTAACTCTTACAGTAATGCAGGATTTTCCAAGTGTCAGTTCGAATCCGACAGCCTTCAGGTACGCACACCGAATTTGCACAACTAGTCCAAAAGGTATTCATGCTTCCATACCTTAGCTGGTCCTTGCTAAACCCGCTGAAGTCTCTACAAGTTTTCAGTATCGGAGTAATCAAGGGAGTAATTACAGGTACTAGTTGAGTTACTGTAGCTACTAAAGAATATGACACTGCACTGCAAGCGAAATTCCTGTAGTTATCGCTGGAGGAATTTCTGGGAATAGCCCCCAAAAGTATTCCTTGACGAATCTCTACAGAAGCTCCTAGAAAAATCGCAGGAAGAATTCCTGGAAGAAGTAATTTCTGGAGGAGTTCCTGGAGGAATCACGGAAGGTATTTACGGTGTAATCACTGGAGGAATACCTGAATTCAAGCCTGGAGCAATGCCAGAAGGTATTCCTGGGGAGATTGCTAGTGGAATCCCTGGAGGAATTTTTAAAGAAATCTCTGGTGGAGTTCCAAAAAAAATCCCTGGAGGAATCCATGGAAGATTTCCTGAAGGAATCCTTGGACGAACTTCTGGAGAAATCCCCGAAGGAATCCTGGGAGAAATTTAGGAAAAAAAATCTGAAGAAATCCCTTAAGGACCACTTGCAGGATTGCCTGGAGGAATTCCTGAAAGAATCCTTGGAGGAGTGCCTGAAGAAATTATTGGAGTAATCTCTGGAAGCATTCCTGGATGTATCTCTTGAGGAATTGCTGGAGAACTTAATGGAAGAATTCTTGGAGGATTTCCTGAAGAAATTCTTCAAGAATTCCTAGAGAAATATCTGGCTATTCTCCTGCAGGAAACCCTGGAGAAATTCTGGGGGAAATCCTTTGAAAAATATCAAAAGAAATCCCTGGAGAAACTCTTGGAAGAATTCCTGGAGGCAGGATTCCTGATTTCCACTTTTCATCTTCTTCCACATGCGAAGACAGTCAGCAGCGAACGGTTGTCGCTTTAGTTTGTGTGCTTGCTTGTCAGCGACGACAGCAAACTCCGGCGAACGGTGGGAAGCCACACTTGGAAATTACTCATTCGTCCACATTCGCATCGCAAGCGATCGAGCGGTGATGCGATTCGTACATACGAATTTTTGATGTTCCCAAAGAATGTTTATTATTTGCTTTGCTAATCTAGCATTTCAACAACAATACACTAAAAATGTATGCATTACATGCAAAAATTCTCTTCAAGTTATGATAATAGCCGCTTCGATCGCTCACCAGCATTCTTCACCATTCGCCATTCATTCATTCGCGTGCGATCCAAACTGCGACGAACGGCAACGAATATCCATGTCAAACAATTTGCGCATCGCTTCCCACTGGTGATGGGGTTGCATGTTTGATTATGACTATCCGTTTGCTGCATCTTTCTCGATTCGCTTCAGCAAAGAGAAGTGAATATGAATGGAGTGAGGCGAATATACCGATCCTTGCCTGGAGGAATGTCTGGAAAAGTTCCTGGAGACATGCCTGAAGGAATGTCTGACTGAATTCCTGGAGGAATACCTGATGGAATTTCTGGAGCAATACATGCAGGAATGCTTGGTGGAATTCCTGCAGGGAAACTTGAATTATTTGTGAATTCTCAGGAAGAATTCGCAGATGAATCTTTGGAGAAATTACGAAAGAAATACTTGGAAGAATTCCTGGAGAAATTTCTGGGAGAATTCCTGTGGGAATTTTTGAGGGAATTCCTGTAGAAATTATTGTAGGAGCTAATGAAAGCATTTCTGGATGAATTCCAGGAGCAAGTCTAGGTGAAGTTCCTAATGAAATGCGCGGAGAGATTCCGGAAGGAATGCCTGGAGAAATTCATAGAGGAATCCTTGGATTCCAGGATAAATTCCTGGATAAATCCCTGGAGGGATCCCTAGCGGAACTCTTGCATGAATCCCTGAAGGAATTTCTAATGAAATCCGTGATTGAATTCCAAGAGGAATTCCTTGATAAATTCTTTGAGGAATCTCTGGAAGAATTCCTAGAGAAATTCCTAAGGGAAGTCTAGGAGTAACCCCTGGAGAAATTTCTGAAGAAACCCGTGGAGAAATACCTGGTGGAACTTCTGCATAAAATCCTGGAGAAATGCCTGGAGGTTTTCCTGGCGGAATGACTGGATGAATACCTGGATTATTTCCTGGAGGAATACCTGCAGATATTTCTAAAGGAATCGCCTAGAGGTTCCTAAAGGAGGATTTCCAAGAGAAATTCCAGGAAGAATTCCTTGAGAAAACCGGTAGAGAGATTCATGGATGAATCCCTGGAGGGATTCGTGAAGGAAGTCCTGGTGGAATTCCAGCAATCCCTGGCGAAAATCCAGGAAGAATTTTTGGATGAAATCCCTGCATGAATTCGTGAAAAAATCCGTAGAGGAAATTTGGGAGGGACCTCTGTTGATATTTCTGAAGAAATTCTTTGAATTCTTCCTGGATGAATTTCTAGAAAAAATTCTGGCGGAATTCTTGGAGAAATTCTTAGAGGATTCTCTGGAAGAATTCCCACAGGAATTCCTAGAAAAACTCTTTGAAAAATTCCTGGAGGAATATCTGAGGGAATTTCTAAAGGAATCCCTGAAGAATTTCCTGGAGAAATTTCTGGAGAAATTTCGGGAGGAAATCCTGAAGAAGTTCCTGGACAAAAACCAAGAGATAGTCTTAGATGAATTCTTGGCGGAATTACTGGAGAAATTCCTTGAGGAGGCCCTGAAAGAATTCCTAGAAAAATTCCTGGATGTACTTCTGCAAAAATTTCTAGAAAAATTCTGGGAGGAATCCCTGGAGAGATTTTTGAAAAAATCCCTGCAGGAATCTCTGGAGGAACTTCTGAAATAATTTCTGGAGGCACGCTAGGAGAAGTTCTTGGAGAAATGTCTGGAGGGAATCCTGAAGAAATGCATGGAGAAATTCCTGAAGAAACGCCAGGGAAAATGCCTGGATAATTTCCTGGAGGAATGTCTGGAAGTATCCTGGAGAAATCCTTGGATTCCAGTAGGAATTACTTTAGTATCCCTGGAAGATTTCCCAGAGGAACTCCAGCAGGAATCCCTAGATAAATTCTTGGATGAATTCGTGAAGAAATCCGGGGTGAAATTCCGGAAGGAACTTCAGGGGAACTCTTAGAGGAATCCCAAATGGCATCCCTAGAGGAAATCCTGGAAGAATCTCTGAAGGAAAGCCTGGACGAATCCCTGGAGGAATGCCAGGAGCAGTCTTGGTAAACTCACACTTGAATCACACTCATGAACTGCTCCTTCGTGAGCAAACTCGCACGCAATTCTGAATAATTTTCTCACGCGCGAGAATTTCATGCAAAATCTCGCTTTCACGAGTCAAGCACTGAATTCTCCTTCGCTTGTAAAACGAATCCAAATCAGTTTGTACGACATTCAATGTTGTTGTACGGTAGATTTGCTTTTGTTCTATCATACAATCCTAAAAACTACGATGTAATTAATAAGAACACTAAGAAATAAAGCAATGAGTGGAATTACGTGTCAACTCATGCATGATTTTTTCGGGGACAATGGAAATTCGCGATTTCGCGGATGCCGCGAAATCCGCGAAATTTACCTTTGACCGCGAAATGTGAGAAATCACACGAAATGCCGCGAAAATTGACAAAATTGTGAAAATGCCTTACAAATTTCCATCAATTTCAATTTTTTAAACATAAACTGACTAATATCTTTTGATAACGGTTAATTATACACGACTTTGTATCGCATAATAGAAGTTTACTGTATTTTCAATGTGTGCTTATTTCTGATTTTCCGTCAAATTTGTTAATTTTTTGATGAATTCATGATTAAACCTCTGAAAACCAAGTGAATTATTTATTTGGCATGCAAAATAAGAGTTTTCTTCAGCAAAACGGTCAAAAATAAGGAACCGCGACAGTGCCGCGAAATTACCAATAGTAGCCCGCGAAATTTAAGAAATTTTGCCGCGAATTTCCATTGTCCCTAGAGATGAGTTTAGCGAGTTAAGAATTGCGCGTGAAACAACTCAACCAGGAGATTTGAGAATTTGAGTTTTTACCAACTGGCCAGGAGGAAGTCTTAGAAGAATTCCTGAAAAAAATCTAGGAAGAATCCCTGAAACACTCCCTGTAAGAAGTACTGTGGGAATCCCTGGACGAATTCCTTGAACAATCACTGAAGCAATTCCAGGAAGAATACCTAGAATAGTTCTTAGAAAAATCACTGGAACATTTGCTGAGAAATTCTTTGATGAGGAGTTCCTGTAGGTATCTCTAGAGGAATTCTTGAAGGAATCCCTCCAGTAATTTCCGGAGGAATCTCTTTCGGAATCCCTAAATTTCCGAAGGATTTTTTTTATTTTAATTTTATTTTCATCAGCCCGGAATACCCGGAGAAATCTTTGGAGGATTTCCTGGAACAATTCCTTGAGGAATCCCAAAAAGAGTTCCTTAAGAAGTCGTAGAAGGAAATCGTAGAAAAAAATCTAAAAATGAGGTCCTGAAGAAATCGCAGCGTTTTCCTGAAGAAATCCTAAAAAAGAGTTCATGGATGAACTTCTGGTTGGTGGAATGCCTGTAGCAATTCCTGAAGGAATCCGTGGAGAAATTCTGGAAGATTCCCAGCAGGAATTCCGGAAGGAATCCCAAGAAGAATTCCTAAGGGAATCTCTGAACAATTCCTAGAGGAATTCCTGAATGAATCCCAAGAAGAGTACCTGGAGCATTTTGTAAAATAACTTCTGGAGCTGTTCCTGAAAGAATCCCATATCCCATTTCCGAGTAAATCCCCGGAAGAATTCCTGAGGGAATCCCTGGAGGAATAACTAGAAGAATTCTTAAAGATATCCCAAGGGGAATCCCGGAAGTAATCTCATGAAGAATTTCTTAAGAAATCCCATTAGGGAGGGGTTTTAAACGAACTCCTGGAAGATATTCTGAAAACATCCATGCGAGCTATAATATCAATATCATCAGCGAAACCAAGCAGCTGAACGGACTTCGTAAAAATCGTCCCACTCGTGTTTGTCCCCGCTCTCCTTATTACACCCAAGGTAAGTTTAAGGAAGGTACAAGCATATGAGCAGTTTGATGATGCGGGAAGAGGTATCTTGCGGGGAGGGTACAGGTGATAGCTGGCGAGTTTATTTACATCGGCTCTTCCTTCCCTTCGATTGCAGTTTCTATGGGAACATTTGGGTTGTTGTTTGTATCCGAGTGAAAATTTTCTTCCAAGAACGAAGACGCGTTCGACTTCATTATCAACAAATCAACAAATGTGAAGGAAATGTTTTCGTCAAGGTTTTCGAGGTGTAAATCAGTGTATTCAATCGATGCTATTTTGTAATACGTGGAATAGTTGAGGTCTGCTGCCAGTGAACTAAGAGCATTGAATATTGCGCACGGATTGGCACGGACCAGCGGAGCAACTACGGTGCTGGCTATCGAGTTGATTTGTCCCGGTCCCATCCAAGTGGATTTGAACTTCTCCTTGAACACTGCCCGGTACAAGATTTTTCTCACTTAACGCTCTTTGTGAGAACTTAGAGAAATGTCTTGTCCAGAAGCAGGCAGAGTCAATAAGCATAATAAATAAATACAATCAAAAATGTTGCACTTTCCCGTTTTTTGTTTTTGAATCGTGCCAAATCATGCCATTTGAGTACAAAGTATGTATCAAAATTCCTCATGCCGAGAGAAAGAAATTGACAACTTTCGAATCATGGCTTGCTTAGCAATACAAACTTGCCAGCTGTCATTTACTTTTTCAATATGGCGGAATGCATGACATGCCATATCGGATTACCTCCCTTATAATTACCTTGATTACACCTTCTAACGCAATGTTGAACAGCAAGCACGAAAGACCATGCCGTAACCCTCTGCGAGATTCGAAGGGACTCGAGAGTGTCCCTGATACTCGAACTACGCACATCACTCGATCCATCGTCGCCTTGATCAATCGTATCAGTTTATCCGGGAATCCGTATTCGTGCATAATCTGCCATAGCTGTTCTCGATCGATTGTATTATACGCCGATTTGAAATCGATGAACAAGTGATGTGTGGGCACGTTGTATTCGCGGAATTTCTGCAACACCTGGCGGATGGCGAACATTTGGTCCAAGGTAATTATAAGGGAGGTAATCCGATATGGCATGTCATGCATTCCGCCATATTGAAAAAGTAAATGACAGCTGGCAAGTTTGTATTGCTAAGCAAGCCATGATTCGAAAGTTGTCAATTTCTTTCTCTCGGCATGAGGAATTTTGATACTTACTTTGTACTCAAATGGCATGATTTGGCACGATTCAAAAACAAAAAACGGGAAAGTGCAACATTTTTGATTGTATTTATTTATTATGCTTATTGACTCTGCCTGCTTCTGGACAAGACATTTCTCTAAGTTCTCACAAAGAGCGTTAAGTGAGAAAAATCTTGTACCGGGCAGTGTTCAAGGAGAAGTTCAAATCCACTTGGATGGGACCGGGACAAATCAACTCGATAGCCAGCACCGTAGTTGCTCCGCTGGTCCGTGCCAATCCGTGCGCAATATTCAATGCTCTTAGTTCACTGGCAGCAGACCTCAACTATTCCACGTATTACAAAATAGCATCGATTGAATACACTGATTTACACCTCGAAAACCTTGACGAAAACATTTCCTTCACATTTGTTGATTTGTTGATAATGAAGTCGAACGCGTCTTCGTTCTTGGAAGAAAATTTTCACTCGGATACAAACAACAACCCAAATGTTCCCATAGAAACTGCAATCGAAGGGAAGAAGAGCCGATGTAAATAAACTCGCCAGCTATCACCTGTACCCTCCCCGCAAGATACTTCTTCCCGCATCATCAAACTGCTCATATGCTTGTACCTTCCTTAAACTTACCTTGATTTGGTCCGTTGTAGCGCGTTCACCCATGAATCCAGCCTGATATTGCCCCACGAACTCTCTTGCAATCGGTGATAGACGGCGGCATAAAATTTGAGAGAGTATCTTGTAGGCAGCGCTCAGTCAGTAGTGTGATCGCGCGATAGTTCCCGCAATCCAACTTGTCGCCCTTTTTGTAGATAGGACACACGATACCTTCCATCCATTCCTCCGGTAATACTTCCTCCTCCCAAATCTTGATAATGACCCAATGTAGTGCTCTCACCAGTGCTTCTCCACCGTATTTTAGAAGCTCGCTTGGTAGTTCATCTGCTCCAGCGGCTTTGTTGTTTTTCAACCGGCCAACCTCCTCCTCAATCTCTTGGAGGTCAGGGGTCGGAAGTCTTTCGTCCTGTGCACATACTCCTAGATCTGTTACCACGCCACATTCGGTACTTGCAACGTCGCCATTAAGGTGCTCATCGTAATGCTGCCGCCTCCTTTCGACCACCTCACGCTCGCTCGTGAGAATATTCCCGTGATTATCTCGGCACATGTCGGCTTGTGGCACAAAGCCTCTGCGCGAGCGGTTCAGCTTCTCGTAGAACTTTCGTGTGTCCTTAGCGCGGTACAGCTCTTCCATCGCTTCGCGATCTCGTTCTTCCTGCTGGCGCTTCTTCATCCGGAAGACTGAGTTCTGCCTGTTCCGCGCCTGTTTGTAACGTGCCTCATTCGCTCTCGTACGGTGTTGCAGCATTCTCGCCCATGCTGCATTCTTCTCGTTTTTCAACTGTTCACATTCGCCGTCGTACCAGTCGTTTCTGTGATTCGGAGTCGCGAAGCCTAGTGCTGTAGCCGAGGTACTACCTATGGCGAATCGGATGTCCCTCCAGCCATCTTCAAGTGTAGCTGCGCCAAGCTGCTCTACCGTTGGTACGGCCACTGCTAACTGCTGCGCGTAGTCTTGAGCCACTTCTACGTTACGAAGTTGTTCGACTTCGACGCGTGGTGATAAATGTCAAAAGTTACAGCGACTAAGTAGTGATCCGAATCTATATTCGAACTGCGATATGTGCGGACCCGAGAAGAATTTACCGTCGATTAGAACGTGGTCGATTTGGTTTTCTGTTTGATGGTCGGGTGATCTCCAGGTGGCAGTGTGGATATTTTTGCGGGGGAAGAAGGTGCTTCGGACTACCATGCCACGGGAGGCTGCAAAGTTTACGCATCGCTAACCGTTATCATTCAATACGGCGTGCAGGCTGTTTCACCCGATTACCGTTCTGTACATTTCCTCCCTTCCTACGTGCGCGTTCATGTCGCCGACAACGATTTTCACGTCACGCGGCGAGCAACCTTCGTATGTTTGCTCTAACTGCGCGTAGAACGCTTCTTTCTCGTCTTCGTGTGGGCAGTGGACGTTGATGATGCTGTAGTTGAAGAAACGGCCCTAAATTCTTAACATGCACATCCTTGCGTTGATCGGCTACCACGTCGCATCTTGCCCAACACTATAAATCCTGTTCCCAGTTCATTGGTGGTACCACAGCTTTGCTAGAAGGTAGCCGCTCGATGCCCGCTTTTCCACACTTTCTGTCCAGTCCAACAAAGTTCCTGCAACGCCACGATGTCGAAGTTGCGGGGATGTAGTTCGTCGTAAATTATCCTGTCACATCCTGCGAAACCTAGTGACTTGCCATTCCATGTTCCATGTTTCCAATCGTAGCTCTTATTTCGTCGCGTGGGTCTTTGCCGATTGTATCGAGTCGTATTTTGTCCTATGTTATTCGCAATGGGGATTTTTACGGGTGGCTTATTGGGCCTACGCCAACACTCCTGTCTCGCCGGAGGCCATCGTGCTGGGACGACCACGCTGATGGGGCTATCACCTTGGATCTAGCTGGGCGTGGTGCACCGTTTCTTACTCAGCCACTGGATGCCAGAACAGACGCTGTTTGAGCCGCACCTCCTTGGTGAACAGACGCTCCTCAATCCGTACCTCCTCAATCTAGCTGAAGTCAGAAGGACAACAGTGCCCAGGCTGCACTACCAGCTAAGCACACAACTCTTAGCTGGCGGTCTTTGTCATCGCTTGACCCATGGAAGCATGAGGTAGGAACTTGTGAGGACCAGAGCTATGTTGGACGCTCTCCTTATCGACTCACCATTTTGCAGCGCCCAAGTTTTGGTAGCGTCCAGTATATTTTTTCTACCTAAAGAATAATTTATTCGCGTTTATACTTCAAAACTTCTTTTAAAAAATGCCTTACAAAAATTTATTTCTTCTCTTTTCACTTCAGGAAAAATAAACCACCACAGAGAGCCCAAAACGGAACATGTGTTGTTCATCCTTGATTAAAAGGTTCATGGAACGGCAACCACCCATACATTGTAGATGCTCCGTATAAATAAGTTTGAATCAGAGAACGTACGAGAGATGCTCATGGTCCCATATTTTGAAACTTCAATGAAACATGCCTGTCCGACTGCCGAAGACAGATGATAATGGTCAGCCTCCCGTTTCTGGAATATATCTAGTGAAAGAACTAGGTATAAAACAAACATCCTTAATTGATAAATTCGTGGCACACGTTGATGAACGAGAACATCTACCTATCACATCATCGTCTTCCTGTAGATTTATTGGAATAGAGGAAAGTCCGTCGAATGTAGACGATGTCCAACATTTAGGTGCAACGTGAGAATCATTAGATTTCGGTGTGAGACCGGAAGTTGAAGTCGTGTCACAATTTGACGGTAGAAGATGTGTTGTTAAACGAAAGATATTTTTTTATTTGCTTTCGACATGGATTGAATATCAGACCAGTGGTACCATGCTGTTTTATTGGCATTTTGTAACAATTTAAATGTTATGATATCAGTTGGGGTGGAATTCCTGTAAAATCATTTCATGAAAAGTCCTTCCAGCCTAAACAATGGACACGCATTTTTCTGTAAATAGAAGCATCGAAACAGTGTTTGTATGTACATAGCAGTTCTCAGATACAGCTACCAAGAACAATATGCAGCACACTACGTTAGACTAGAAAAAAAATCAATGGCCAATCAATGGGTAGCTACAATACTACAATATAGCTGAGCAGAAGAAAAAAAAACAAAACGACACAATGTCGTCGATCGCAACAATTCACTACAATCTACAAGCTCCATCATGGACACCAGTTAGTAGCGTAGGTGGATGCCGGCCGGTGTTGTGAATAAATAAATAGTTATAAGGTTGAAAATTAAAAGAAAATGATGTGTAACAATCGTGTTTTCATTGATGGGTCTGGTTGTGTACCGGTCCCGGGTTTTAAATGATGACAGCATTTATATTTATCCGTTTTTTACTAAATGAATTGTCTGTTGCAAAATAATTACTGGATAAGCATTTAAATAAGCAATACATTAGTTTTATATTTGCATTTATTGTGCTTACTGCCCTAGCATAGCAGTTGGACAGCTTAGTTGCCTTTAATTAGCATGCAAAATGCTATTCAAAAACCATTAGCTGTAACCTATGTAGCATTTTGAATGCACAATTTGTTTTGGGTTTTAAGCATCCCGGATGCTACTTCATTGCCACAAAACTGCTAGAAAAGTAATGTGTTGCTGCAAAGTTTGAAAAATACACTTCGTTTCATTTTTTATTATATTTAAGTCTCCGTTCAACTTCTTTCAACGTCTACGATTCATGGCCGTATAAAGCGACCAGAAGAATCAGAGTTATGTATTGCGACATTTGCACCCATTTAGACTCGGCCGAAATTCATTATTATCACAGTCGAATTTCGCACACGACTTCGCAGCGGCTGGCATACACAAGTTCGGTTGAGTTCGTGACAGGGGCGTCGGGTGCACAACAGGTAAACAAAATAAGTTTGATTAGTGTGAAATGCGGCTGGAAAATTATGATTCAGTGGATTCTCAAATTATCACAGTAGTCTAAACATTGGCGAGAAACCCAATACAATGTGAGTTTTTTTTCTTCGTTTGCTGCCTACAGGACCTCAACTAGTTTCGCAGACCGAAAAAGGTCCGATTTGCTATCGCACTCGCAATTCACCATCTCGCGGGTAACATCATTATAACACGTCACTAAAGTGCCACAACATCAAACTTTTGACCACTTAGCACGACTTAAGCACCACCACAGCCGGACCGACGCTGACCACCAGCAATATTGTCTTTGTGGTGTCAATGGTAACTTCAGTCCTGTCTCCTTCTTAAAAGGTATGAACGCCTTTTCCACAACTCTACGGCCGATTCCGACGATGTCGATATTTCTATATTTTTCCTGTAAAGCAGGCCTGCCCAACCTTTTACGGCCGCGGGCCACAGCGAACTCTCCATACCAGTTGACGGGCCTGAAATTAAATTTTATAATGCATGACCACATCGTAGTAGACGATATTTCGATGTTTTGTTGTGACGAACTTTGCTTATTCGCAAAAGCGTTCGAGTGAACTCGCAAAGTGTCAACTGAAATCGCATAATTGCGTACTGCGATGATTATACGACTTCGCATGGTGCTATTCTAATTATGTTAGTTTAACTCGCAGTGGTGTACAAACTAAATCGCATAAAAGTGAAAATAAACTCGTTCAAATGTACATACAAACTCGCATAAGCTAGAATCGTTAATGTTGGCATATTGCGATGTGATATGTGATAACAATGAAAGAGGTGCTGTTGGAGTGCCAAAAAGCTAAAAGAAAGTGAAAAGCCATTAAGGTGAAACATCAAGAAATCCCATTGCAATTTTGCATACAAACTTTAGAGGCACAAATCTGACGAACGAAGCATCGAACCAAGCTGAACTTGATTTTCCTGGCTTTGCTCACTTGCAAAAAGAGGCAGCTTTTCCAAATCGAGCGCATTTGTTTACGAATTTTTAAGATTTGTGCTCTTGAAAACGTGAGTAGGGGTCTAAGTCGGCCATTGTGGCAGTCATATTGGTATTCTTTGAAGTTTCTCCTTAATGATGGTTACAAAACAAGTTGCAAAGTTATCATTTTTGATTTGTTGACCTTATAATTAACAATGGATGGTGTTAGCAAGAGAGGAGTAGTGGTAACTGTGCGGGAAATCATGCTACATCATTTTGATTTCCAAAGAGCCTGCCGAACACGTACAGCGCACGCAAACCAAGTGCATTCAAACCTGAGACGAGACTCGCGAAGAGGAAAAAAAGCAACGTCAAGTGCAGCCCAACTGAGCTGTCAGTTGTAGCCCGTTTGATTACGTTACCTAAAACGAGGAAAGTATTGCTATCCGAGATAAATGCTGAAGCCAAAATTCACTCCGAGCAGCATTTTCTTCTCCTGTACTGTCAAAAATAAATTGAAAACAAAATATTCCAATGATTATTTTGCTTGGCGATTGTTGGCGATGCAAAATTTCACCTCAGCATGATTTTGGCCGTGAATGGGATTCAGTCACACTGCATGTGAGGTGATGCGGTCACGTACGTGTTTGAACCACCAGCCCAAAACATAATGTCAACACAGATAGGAAGAAGAAAAAAATAACAAAGTGGAGAAAAAGAAGACCGTCTTCGCGAGTCTCGTCTCAGATTCAAACAAGCACTAAGGTGAGCTATTGCGACATTTGCACCCATTTAGACTCGGCCGAAATTCATTATTATCACAGTCGAATTTCGCACACGACTTCGCAGCGGCTGGCATACACAAGTTCGGTTGAGTTCGTGACAGGGGCGTCGGGTGCACAACAGGTAAACAAAATAAGTTTGATTAGTGTGAAATGCGGCTGGAAAATTATTAAATTAAATTAAATTAAATAGAATGTCATGACATTTAATCAGTGTGTTTCATAAGTAGTGTTTGGTGCTAAGTGTGAAGTGCGGCTCGATAATCCAAAGGTTATTAGTTCGATACTTAGGTGACAAGATTTTTTTATTTCGTATATTTTAAGTCGCATAAGGTGCTATATTACGTCGCAATAGTGCATACCGTACATCGCATAAGATATCCCTTCAAGTCATATAGCGTCATTATTTTCCCGTCAATGCACGTACTTTTGTACGCATAAGGCACTTGAGCGATTCCAAGCAACAGCATCAAAATTAAGGAAATTTTTTAATTCATAATTTTCTATTGAAGTGAAACTTTGCACAGTTTTTCAGCTCCATCTAAATCGCCATTTTTCGATATCAAATTTTTATTTTGAATCACGACTAACTTTTTAAAAGGGTTTATGTGAAAATGGTTCAAAAATATTCAAAAATCTGCACAACCAAAATGGTTCGTTCGATTGCTATGAATTTTTCAGCAAAGTTAGATAACTAAATGGTGATTCCTAAGAAAATATACACTGTGAAAAAACATCTTTTTTAACTTTAAAAAATATCATTTTTGTCACAAAAACTCAAATATCTCAAAACCCTAGTTTTTTACCAACGTAATTTTTTTAGGGAAGACGGTCCATTGTATTAGCAATCTACCATACAAATTTGGTGATGGTAAACTAATAAACAAAAAAGTTATAACATTTCAAACATTTCACAATTTTCACATTTGGTAAATATTTTTTTCTGTGTAAATTATTTAGGTCAGAAATCGCACTTTGATGCTGATTTTATTGTTCAGCAAAGTTAGATAACTAAATGGTGATTCCTAAGAAAATATACACTGTGAAAAAAAAATCTTTTTTTAACATTAAAAAATATCATTTTTGTCACAAAAACTCAAATATCTCAAAACCCTATCTTTTTATCAACGTAATTTTTTAGGGAAAACGGCCCATTGTATTAGCAATCTACCATAAAAATTTGGTGATGATAAACTAATAAACAAAAAAGTTATGACAATTCAAACATTTCACAATTTTCACATTTAGTAATAACTTTTTTTTAGTGTAAATTATTTCGGCCGGAAATCGCAGTTTGATGCTGATTTTATTGTTAATGGCATTGCGTGAGTAAAACAAGCTGTTTTTATTATGTATTATGTATATTATATGTACAGTAATGTTCCGATTTTATCACGCCCTCCGCGCATTGGTCGTTTATTCATTAATTTGCTGTTACATTTGAGGACAAGTGTTTTCCCTCTTCTTCAAGATGAATGTTGAAAGCGTGTTTTGCAACGTTAAAAATATTGAAATGGGTATGGATGTTGAAGTATATTTCAAAGCATTTTTGAAAAGGGGCGTGATTAAATTGTTTAAATAGATGTCGCTCATGGTACGGTGGCATGACTCTCTGCACTTAGCACTTCTGGCAATTTCTCAGTTGTCGTTTTCGAAATTTTCAAACTTCCTACGCCCTGCTTTACCGATGATATACAGATGGTTCGTTTGTCAAAGTCTAGACGGCAGGACGTGCAAATGCGTAAATTTGTATTCAATTTGGGCATAACCAGTCTCTTTTAGTTTATCTATGGTGCTTTCGGTGAGATTTCGTAACTCTTTTGAACATTTTTTTTTCATCAAACGGTCTACAAGAGAGCGTTGAGTTGAAGACCTTTGAGAAAGCAACTGTTCATGTTGTTCGTTAGATTATAATAAACAAAATCACTTATTAGTTTTAACTGACTAGTTTGGTGTTGTTTGCTTGCCTGAAGAAAAATTTAATATAAAATTTTTAATATCCATAGCGGTAGTATTTTTTTGCTTTTTCGTGAGCATTGGTATGGTATGTATACACACAAACAAACGTAACACTGACGAAATTTTCATTGACCACGCCTTTAACGATCATTTTGAATCTTGGTTGTGGCTTCCATAACCAGAAGAGTGCCCATCGTTTTTCTTTGCGTTTGACGTTTCACACTAGCGCCTTCTGATGACGATATTGCACAACGCAGTGTTTCGTGAAACATTTCCACCAGGTGATGGTAGTGTGAACTGGGCGATGGATTTTCACGAAAATTGTTCTAGGCGTTTCGTCTGTTTGTCTGTGGTATGTACATCTCATGCATTTGTTGTTGTTGAAGTTACTCGCATTCTTCCGATCATAAAGTCTGTTCTCTAAGAGGTAATTTTTTTTTGCAGATCAACTAGACGTATACGCGTATATATTAAACTTTTATTATGCAGCTTTTGTCTTAAAAATAAGTTTAATTCCATTTTTCTTATGATCAACAGCTTTTCAACACTATCAAGGGATTTTTTCACCAGTCACGTACAACAAAAAGTATGACACTCTCAATATTTTTGATCATAACACTGGATCGCGTCTAAGGGAGCATCCATTAAGTACGTCACGCTAAAATTGAGAATTTTCAACCCCCCCTCTCCCTTTCGTACGGGTTTTTCCTATACTTAATACATTGCTTGTCACACTTTCACAAACCCCCTCCCCCCTAGGACCGTGACGTACTTAATGGATGGCCCCTAAGTTTCAAATATAAACTATAGTAATTATGAATAATCAAACAAAAATATCATGAAAACAACTTGTTTAGTTCAGGTGGTAGCCTTTACAATAAAATCAGCATCAAAATATAACTTTTTTTTTTTTGCTAGGTTTCTAGCTGCACTCTGAATAGAGTTGAAACCTCTACACTAGACCCGAAGATAGAAAAGAGTACGTAATCTTTCAGAAGCAGTTTGCCAGCCGTACGCGGAAAATGATATCCATTAAGACACTGTTGCCTACTGACTCAGAAAGTTACGGTAGAAGGTTGGAAAGTTTTCAATTGGTCAGTCAGTCAGGATTTGCCTATGTAGTGTTATGGTCACACGGTTTGTGTTTGTCTTCTTGTTTGATTTTGAGGTATGGTTCAATATGTTTTTCTTCTCGTGAAGTCAGTTGTCGTATGTTTGTTTTTTTCATCGAATCAATCGAGCCCTGTATGTTAAAATATAGTCGATCCTGTGTCAAATTATTTTCTTGATTTCGCTAATCGTTTTCTACTTCTCTGTGTTCCTCTCTTGTGTCCTTAAATTGTGATCAGTTCAAAACCCACAGAAACATGTAACTGAACTTCTGATATTTTTCTGTTGGTGTCATAATACCATCTAAGAGTTGAACAAAAATACGCCAAGTTGGTCAGTTAATTGCAATAAAATTTCAAAATAATAAAGATTGCATGTCAACTATTATGTATTCATCCCCCTACAAATACTATGAAAACTATTAAAATTCGTTCAATTGTCCTACATAAACCATGTCATTTTCTCAAGCGTAGCCTAGAAATGTCAACCTAGTCATACACAAGTAACGTTGTTCAGTTAATAAAAAGCAGTCAGTTTTTGTCCAAAATGTCACGTCGAACGCATTGACGTCAACAATGCGTTTAAGTGTTCGCATGTTAGCTTCGAATCTATCAGCACAATTAAGTGCTGCAAATCTCCTTCCCACTATTAATTCTTCGGTCGATTTTAATTGCTTTATTTAAAGAAAATATGACCAACTAACATTGTAAAAATTCGAAAAAAGCGACTCTGACATTAATTAATTACTAATCCAAATCAACCGAGAAACGTGGGAAATAGAGCCCAAACAACATTTTAAAGTCAGTTGGCTGTAAAAGGTTCCAAAACCTGTCACAAATCCTATAATACTTTTATTAGGATTTGTAACGATCTTCAAAACCTTCTCAAATCCAACCGACTTGGAACTATTGCTTGGGAATAGACTCTAATGAGCCTTGGCGGATCATCCATGTTTATCGAGCATGTCTGATGCATATGATCAGCCATACTCCATCTGCAGCAGCCGGTTCGTGATGAACCGTTGGAGGCGCATTAAAGTGTTAAAAAAAGGTGATATGTTTCACTAAAGAACACTACATTACAATAACCAAAATGAAACTCCTTCACTTTAATACCGTCAACCCCTGCGAACTTGGCCAGGGGATAAAATCAGCATCAAAATATAACTCTCGAAATAATTTACACAGAAAAAAAAATTATTTTTGTTACTAAATGTAAAAATTGTGAAATGTTTGAAATGTCATAACTTTTTTGTTTATCAGTTTACCATCACCAAAATTTTATGGTAAATAGCTGATGTAATGGGTCATTTTCCCTAAAAAATTGACGTTGGTAAAAAGATAGGGTTTTGAGATATTTGAGTTTTTGTGACAAAGATCATATTTTTTTAAAGTAAAAAAAGAAATTTTTTACAGTGTATATTTTCTAAGAAATCATCATTTAGTTATCTAACTTTGCTGAAAAATTTACAACAATCGAACAATCCGTTTTTGCTGTACAGCTTTTAGAATATTTTTGAACTATTTTCGCATGCACCCTTTTGAAAAGTTAGTCGTGATTGAAAATGAAGGTTTGATATCGAAAAATGGCGATTTAGATGAAATTGAAAAACTGTGCAAAGTTTCAGATATTTTTGAAATGGTCGCTCAGGATCGACTGACATGACTCCGTGGAATTCCTCTGTATCATTTATCTGTATTTTTTATATTTACTTCTCATTCACTCCTCAACGACTCACTTACTTTTCTCGGCTTGCTCTTCATCCTTCATTTTTCACTCCTCACTAGTTCACTTCATTCATTACAACTTCATTCTTTACAGTTCACTTCACACTCTTCATTCCTCACTTTTTCTTCTTATTTTTTTTGGTATAACGTCCCCACTAGCACAAAACCTGATTCTTAGCTAAGTGTTCTATGAGCACTTCCATATGTAGTTATCAAATGAGAGCTTCCTCCCCTAATGGCCATTAAATTATTTTGCATGCGTATATTGTATGACACGCACGAAAATACTATATGCCCTTCAAGTAAGTCAAGATAATTTTCATTACGAAATGTTTCTAGGCCGACCGGGGCGGGGATCGAACCCGTCCCTTTTAGCATGGTCATGCTGAATACCATCGCCTTTGCAGCTGTAGCTATTTATATGGGCCCTTATCTGCACTTGCCCTGTACAATGGATCATTGAAGCCAACTTTTTCACTACACTTAAATAAATTTTGTTGTAGTTTCTACCGAATCCATGGTAAAAACAAGAACTGTACCAACAATTTTCAACCGAATGCAAAATTCTTTTAAATTTACTGAAACATTGTCAGTAATACCATGCATGCTGTATTTTTGACTAAAAAAATTCTTGTTGCTACTATTTTGGCATTGTTATTTTAACCATGTCGACTTGAATGTTGCACGTCTTGGATAAACATGGTCAAAAATACAATGCCAAAATAGTTGCATCAAGAATATTTTACGTCAAAAGTACAACATGCATGGTATTATTGACAATGTTTCAGTGCATTTAACAGAATTTTGCATTCGGTTGAAAATTGTTGGTACAATTCTTATTTTTACCATGGATTCGGTAAAACCGACAACAAAATTTTTTTGGGTGTAGTCACCGCATCAAAACGAATGCGCCACCGTATATGGACGGTAAGGTGCCAGCCAGAGTGGACGCGTCACGCGGCGCGGCGCGGTGCAATGCGGCCTTTGACAGGTCGCGCGTCGACGCGCGGCAGACCTCCGTTCATTAGAATACAGGGAAAACAATCATAACATGCCAGAGTGCGCGCGGAACGATGCGGAGCGGAAAGCGTTTAGCCGCGCGACGCACGACAAAACAGTGCATGCACTGTTTTTGATGCGGAAGTCACGCGGTTCGCGCGGATAATTTTGTATTTTTGTGTGGATTTCGTCCGTTTTTACAAAATCATGGCGCTAATTTTACGAAATTGTTTTTCAAATGTGAATGTAAAATATATTAACATGAATAATATCACATGTTTATTATCCGGTGGCGTCTCGTAACCTCACTTTTCACCTATTTTGCGAATCAAAATAAGTTATTCTTTCAAATTTATGACTAAAGACTTAACGGAAATAATCGAAATCTCTGTCATTCTACATCCATTACAAGCAGAGCTTTCACATTACCCCTACCCATGTTTCATGCACAAAAACGGTTGGCACCCTCTCGATTATTTTACTATCTCAAAGTATTCTACTAGGGCTGTAAGCTAAAAAAATAGTTTCAAAATAAAAATATACTATTTTTGAGTTACCAACTTGTTTCATTGCATTGCTGTTTAAAAATAAACGAAGGGGTGCCATTTTTTACGTATACAACCCTGTGGTAGCTCTGACTGCAAGCTCACTTGTTCATAAAATTTTAAAATTAGTACCTGTAGGGCGGGTAGATTTGAGGTTAGGAAATCATCATTATCCCAAATGTATACCTCTTCTGAATCATCTGAAATAAGTAGCAGTTGAAGGTAAATTTAGATAAATGGTTCATTTTTAATTTTAGGTTGAGCACAATAATCACTTATCTCCTGGAAATCTTTCATCAGATAACTCTAGAAAACTGTTGAAATGTTATGGCTTTTAAACCGATAGAGAGGAGACAGCTCACTTTGATTGTGTACTACTGGTTGTCAAGGCGAACCTGTCACAAACTGTCTTTGCAACCAGAGTTAGAAATTATACATTGATGGTGTGAAGTGTTCCAATATCTAAAAAATCTTATCAAAACTTCTCACCGTTTGTTGTAATTTTAAAGATAAAATAATTATGGTGAGTTTAATAAAATAATCTATATAAATAAAACAGTTATGGTCAGTATTTATGTGCAAAGGTGGCGGAAATTATGAAAACTTTTCAGTTTGCTTTACGAACAGACCAAAGTGTGACTGAATCCCATTCACGCACAAAATCATGTTGAGGTGAAATTTTGCATCGCCAAGCAAAGTAATCATTGGAATATTTTGTTTTCAATTTATTTTTGACAGTACAGGAGAAGAAAATGCTGCTCGGAGTGAGTTTTGGTTTCAGAATTTATCTCGGATAGCAATACTTTCCTCGTTTTAGGTAACGTAATCAAACGGGCTACAACTGACAGCTCAGTTGGGCTGCACTTGACGTTGCTTTTTTTTCCTCTTCGCGAGTCTCGTCTCAGTTCCACATATACAGCGGCGCCGCCTGGCACCTATCCACTCGGAAACATCATGCGCAACACGGGTGGAAAATGCCAGTCAGAAAAAAAGAAGTAAACAGCTTGAAGTTTGTATGATGGCGTAATAAATTCTCTGTTACTGTAATGAATCCGGAAGAAACGCATAGGTATAATGATTTTGTTTCTAATTTGCAACTGCAGGGTACAAATCGCTGCGATGCGGAACAAGTGCAAGCCAGCGATTTGTCCATACAAGAAAAATGATTTTACTTTTAATGTGGTGGCGCCATCTCTGAGAAAAACAAGCTTTGATTTCTCACTATTATTCAAGATTTTTTTTTATCTGTATTAACGAGATTTTTAGCCCTAGGCTAGTTCATCTCGGGACCCACGTTTTACTTCCCTTCCGAAGGAAGAACCCACGTTTTGTGAGATTGTCGGGAGTGGGATTCGATCCCAGGTCCTCGGCGTGATAGTCAAGTGTTCTAACCATCACACCAGATCCGCTCCTTCAAGAAATTTAATAATTTTAAAGTGAAATTTGAGTCATCGAGAAAATTTCTTAACAAATCCGATAAGTTTGACGATTTTACCTAATTGTTTGGGTAATTTTTCATCAAATACATTTATTATTTATCACCCCCCCCCCCTTGACGAGTCATAGAGCAAAGTGACAAAAGAAGAAAATGAGATTTGTTCCGGCCTTATTCGAAAAAATATTTGGTAGTGGTTGTGCACAATGGTGACTACTATTAAGCCTACCAAATGTTTTTTCAGTAAAAGCTTTCTGTTTCAAGTAATTCAAGTTTAGATGCTTTTCACCATACAAAATAAAATGGATTTACTCCTGCTGATCAACTGTGGGTGTGCACCAAGCGGGTACACTGAAATAAATTTTGTTGTGGAAACTACCGATTCCATAGTAAAATTACTAACCGTACCTATGATTCTCAACCGACAGCAAAATCTGTTAAGGTAACTGAAATATGCTTGGAATTACAATGCATTGTAGTAAATTCAACTAAAAACGTAGTCGTCTCAACAACAAAACATTGTTAATTTTTCCTGGACACGCATTTTACAACACAGTGTGGTTAAAAATAGAATGCTCATTTGTTAAATTAAGATTATTTTTAGTAATGTTAACTGCACTGCTAGTAAAGTTGACAGTGTTTTGGTAGAATTAACTGGAAATTGTTGTCGGTTGAGAATCATAGGTACGGTTAGTAATTTTACTATGGAATCGGTAGTTTCCACAACAAAATTTATTTCAGTGTAGTCCATTGCCTCTCGAAACGTAATTGCTTCCATAATCGAAGTGTAAAATGTTTCACCGGCTTCACAAATGGAATAATATTCACTACATCACGAAAAAGTCCGCGGCGATAGCCACACAATCGTGAAAACTGCACAAAATCGTTTTTTCACTTTCCAACCGGCGCGGTATTTACTTTCATGTATGTAATAGTGCACATACATGGTGTGGCTTTTCTTGATTTGCTGTTTCTTTTATACTCCCATTGCCTATGCGTGCATATTTCTTGCGTCATATGCACAGTAGTATGGGACAAATATCAAATTCTCGCTCCAGTCGGCTTTTTAGATTCTATTTAAGTCCCATATAAACTGTGCAAAATTTCAGCGCGATCGGTGAAACTATAATTTAGCGCAAGCGTTTCAAAGTTTTCATAGGATTTACTATGGAAAAAGTTACACTTTCAGATAAAAAATCCCAGAGGTCGCCCTTTGTCTCCTTAATTCACATCGATCAACATTTCTTGTAGAAAAATCATTTATGAAACTTTCTTTCGAAGACCGCAAAACGATTGGATACTTGTGGAAAAAGTTATTGATTTATTACCGATTAGTGATCGAACGAGCGGCTTTTTGTTTTGTTTTATTAGCAGCACTGTAGCTGCTGCCTTGGCTGCTGCTGTTTCCGGGGGTGGTGAAGCCTCCCACCACCCCATGCAACAACGGCAGCAGCAGTGCTGCTGATAAAACAAAACAAAAAGCCGTTCGTTGGATCGCTAATCGGTAATAAATTAATAACTTTTTCCACAAGCATCCAATCGTTGTGCGGTCTTTGGAGGAAAGTTTCATAAATGATTTTTCTACAAGAAGCGTTGATCGATTTGAATTAAGGAGACAAAGGGCGACCTCTGGGATTTTTTGTTTGAAAGTGTAACTTTTCCCATAGTAAATCCTATGCAAACTTTGAACCGCTTGCGCTAAATTATAGTTTCACCGATTGCGCTGAAATTTTGTACAGTTCATATGGGACCTAAATGGGATCTAAAAAGTCGACTGGAGCGAGGATTTATTTTTTCCATACAAGCGGGTCCCATACTAATGCACAGCGTGATAAACAAGTTGAAGATGGGAAAGAGACAAATGAAAATGCACTAACGAACCTCAATCTCTAATAAAAGTGCGATTTGGTGTCAGATCGTTTCGGTGTCTTCACCGCACTTATTCATTAGCTAATGATGAATGATGAAAGTGCGGTGAAGACACCCACTGAAAATATTCTACACGTTCGAGCCACATGTTTCAAACATGAATTTTCACCACTTGGAAAACATCTGATTTTAACGTGTCAAACCAGTCATAAAATTGCTTTTCGAAATCATGTGTAAAACACGTTAATCTGGCATGATAAATGTAAATTTTCTTAGTATATCAGTTGCAGGCACCCTGCTTCGGGTCAAGGTTGCAACCATTCATTTGCAAAAATTTACATTCATTTGCTATTATCTCAGTTCAGAAGCATGCTATCGAAAAACAATGTATGGATGAATTGAACCTTGTAGTTTTATCTGAAAGTTCGCCGAATAGCATTAGGGTCGCACACGCATACCAAAGTCGTGAGAGAGCTGTGAAGGCAACTCTCCATGCGGTGAATATAAATTTCATTCACGCTGTGGAAAGTTGCCTTCACAGCTCACTAACGACTTTGGAATGCGTGTGCGACCCCAATGTTATTTGGCAAGTTTTCAGATAAAACTACAAGGTTCAATTCATCCATACATTGTTTTTCGATAGCATGCTTCTGAACTGAGATAATAGCAAATGAATGTAAATTTTTGCAAATGAATGGTTGCAACCTTGCTTCGGGTCCCTGAGGCATCCTATCTAATAGAACACTAAAATAACTAAAACGGCCGCTATGAAATTAACAGATAGCGCCACCGTAGCCTTGTGTGTTTGACGTAACTCGACTACTGTCACTGTGTTAGGCTGCGGCCAGAGTGAACGCGTCACGCGACGCGACGCGGTGCGGCGCGTTTTTGACGCGGCTTCCAACGCGGCTTGATAGCCACAGTGAACGCGGTGCAAAGCGTCTGTTCAGGGGTAGTCACTCTACACACTTCATTTGTGCCAACGTTTTTTTATTGTGCCTACCAGTGTGCCCTAGTGTGCCGAGGTGCTGAGGTGCCGAGGCTCCAAACACGGTGCTCCATTTACCGTTATTATAAAATAAAATATACCATCAAAACCTGAGACGCCATTCTCCTTATTTAACTATCCTACACCTCTGGACAAATTATTAAAATCATCGTTGGGCGAATTTTTGAGTTACGCCCTTTCAAAGGGCCTAACCTTTAAAAAATCGAGTTTTCTATAGAATAACACCACATTTCGTAACAGAATCGTGAATTGAAGGCATCAATAACAGAAATTATCATGAACAACATCGAATTTTGGTAGTATGCATCCAAATAAATATCGGTGGAGTGCATTTTGTATCAAAATTTGTCATTACGTCAATATACGGTAGAAGTTCTTAGGGCCTATAGAAAGCAAACATTACATTTGGTGTAACAAATTCAATTAAAAGTATATTGTATTGTGATTCCATATGTCAATAGATGTTCATATTACTCTCCGTCAAGGCGATAGTATTTACATGCTCAGCACCAACATTTCAAAAGGACGAAACTGATCTATAACACAATATCTTCTCCCATAGCAGATCGAATCTCATCTTTCCCAGGACACCAACAACCACTATCGGAAAGAATTGCATTTCCTCCGTCCAGTGGTAATTGTACATTGCATCGGAGAGATAAAGGTTTGGTTTCGGCAAGCAGTTTCGCCATTTTGAAATGTTAGCACTGATATATTAAGAGCATACACTCTCTATACAGCAAATCTGTCTTAAAAACAATAGTTAAAATTTGTCAAAAATATTTAATATGAGCAACCACAAAATAGACAAAAAGAAATATGTCTGTGTGCAACATATCTTAAGTTATAAGAATAGAAATTCAAAATATCGAAAGGCCAAAAGACAAAAAGTCGGAATAGGCAACAAATAATCAAACATAAAATTCTGGGTGAAAATTCTTTCTTTTTTTTTTTTCAAATATGTAGGTAAGACCTTTTGTCCCTACTAATTTAACTTTTCTTCGACCTATTGTCTTTCATTTTTTATTTTATTCCTGGAGCAACATTTGAAAAGGGCCCAACAGGTTTTGTGCCTTTTTTCGAAATCGCTTCGAGGGCCTAACAGCAGCCCGCCCACGCGAATGAACACCGTTATCCGAAAGATCGATGTTTGCTCTATCTGAAAACTATCTTAGTTTGTGTGAATAAGTTGATGGGGGCTCAGGAGCGACGTGTGAAGTCATTTCTTACCAATGCTTGTATGCCCTTTTCAAATGTTGCTCCAAATCTTACAAATATTTATCTTTTCAGCTTCAGCATTTCAGAAGGGCGTAACTGGTTGATGATACGGCTCCTTCTTCTATGGATGTAGATTGCATATCACCCCTCTAATGTAAGCCTTCGAAAGAGGAGCCTTTTTTTTGTCTAGAAGTGCCACGCTACAGCTTAAAAAAAAAGGTGTTGTTTTGGAAAGCAGTTACGCGCTCTTGAAATGCTGAGACTGAGAAGACAAAACGTAGAAATGCAAAAAAAAATCGATGACAATATTGCGCGTTTCGTTGTAGATTATCGTACAAAAATGTTCAATATCGCTAATAGATCGTCGCCGGTACATCATATCGCGTCTTCTACAATAAATGCGGAATATAGCTAATGATTGACCAAGCAGAAGACACCGAAACGATTAAATGTAACCGCGCATATCTAATTTTTCTTGTAATGTATAGTAGGGCGAAAAAAAATAAAATTAGTAGGGACGAAAGGTCTTACCTACATATTTAAAAAAAGAAAGAATTTTCACGCAGCATTGTATGTGTGATTATTTGAAGCCTGATTCGACTTTTTGTCTTTTGGCCTTTCGATATTTTGGTTTTCTATACTTTTAACTTAAGCCGTTTGGCACACAGACATATTTCTTTTTGTTTGATTTGTGGTGTTGCCCATATTTGACTATTGTTTTAAAAGCAGATTTTCTGTATAGAGAGTGTACGTTCTTCATATATCGGTGCTAACATTTCAAAATGACGAAACTGCTTGCCGAGACCAAACCTTTATCCCTCCGATGCAATGTACAACCACTACTAGATGGAGGAAATGCAATTCTTTCCGATAGTGGTTGTTGGTGTCCTGGAAAAGATGAAATACGATCTACAACTATGGGAAAAGATATTATTTTAAAGATCAGTTACGTCCTTTTGAAATGTTGGTGCTGATATGTATGTGAATACTATCGCTATGACTGACAGTAATATGAACATCTATTGACATATGGAATCACAATACAAAATACTTTTAATTAAATTTGTTACACCAATGTAATGTTTGTTTTCTATAGGCCCTTAGAACTTCTACCGTATATTGACGTAATGACAAATTTTGATACAAAATGCACTCCACCGATATTCATATTGATGCATACTACCAAATTTCAATGTTTTTCATGTTAATTTCTGTTATTGATGCCTTTAATTCATGATTATGTTATGAAATGTGATGTTATTCTAAAGAAAACTCGATTTTTTAGAGGTTAGGCCCTTTAAAAGGGCGTAACTCAAAATTTCGCCCAACGATGATTTTAAAAATTTGTCCAGAGGTGTAGGATAGATAAATAAAGAGAATGGCGTTTCAGGTTTTGATGGTATATTTTATTTTATAATAACGGTAAATGGAGCACCGTGCCAAAATGTATTATGGTGGCTGCTATAAAAATGCCAGAAATATTCTCAGCAAACCATGACTATCAGAACACTTTTATCTGTCATCTGAAAAAAAAACTGTTGGCCTTGGATTTGCAAAGATGTTTTTAATAGCTTGATTCTTCGCTTTATTATCAATTTCATCCATCTTGTTAATATTCTTTTTAATTTTAGGATTAATCTCCGAAGGGCTTAGATGCTGGGACTGGAAAATCATAAAAACTTAATAGTCATGCAGACAATACCGCAATTAGTGTCCAACTTTTGGCTCTCACAATTACAGATGTCAACAATTCCATTGAAAAAGTTTTACAATTTATCGTTTAAATGAGCCTTCGGATGTCCCTACAATACGGCGTTGTTTCGTTTAACAAATTGGTGCATAATACACTAGTGTCGGCGTGTGGAAAACCAGACTTTTTAACACTAGAAAGTCGATTTCACTCCAAATTCATAAATAGAACCTAACGTCGGACGTAGTGCACTGGAAAGCAGACATGTTTCGCTACCCAGTGCCCTATGTTTCACATATAGCACCCCCATTTTATTCTGACGAATGTACTAGGATAAACCCAGTAAAGAAAATCAGCATATTGCCCGTTGTGAAGATTTATAGATTCCGACGCAAATAAAGGATAAGGCTCATTTTCAGCGTAGGTGCGTTATAAATGTTTGTTTACAATGCAAAACTACCACCAAATGTGTACCTAACATCACAGCGTAAAATATTCACCAGGACGCGGTCTGGTTTTATATCTGTGGGCCCACGCAAGAAAAATCCACGCAACTAATTTTCGCGCAGGAGTCTAAACAGGTGGAATCTCCGCAATATCACCATGATTTTTTTTCAGAACTTTCACAAAAAAAATACTTCTGTAAAAGTATCGGAATTGGTTTCATGGATCTCATTAGGTAATACTTGTAAAATTGCGATAGGGGCTTGTTCCCTAACTTCGTTAGGAATTCACATTTTGCAGAGGATCAGAGACTACCAGAAGCTTCCTTAAAGATTTTTGGAGTGCTGAACATTTCATGAATTGGTTCCACCCTCGTTGTTGAACTGGCCGTGACACCGTGCAAAATCATTTTTATTTGAGTGAAAAACAGACTGGGTCCCTTTTATCTGGCCTCATCTGAAGACAAAACCACGATTAAGATAATTAAAATAATAATGGAACATTGATGCAAATTTATGAAAATCTTCGTTTTTCTGGGATGGCAGATAAACAATTTATTTTGGTCGTCAAGGTGTCAAGGTGTGTTGAGAATATTTTCTTCGAATTTCAGTTCAGTGCTGAAAGCTTGACAGGTACTACTGTCAAACTATTTTATAGCAGACGATATTATGGCGAGCGTGCAAAGCTGGGTGCCACACGGTGCCACTGGTGTGCCAGGTGTGCCCAAGGCACACTGTGTAAAGTCAAGGAGAATACATTTTACTAAGGTGGCGCAGATAAACATTGTAAACCACTGGTTGTCTCTTCCACTCTTCTGGTGTTCTTATGCAACTAAAATAGTGACGTCACTATTTCAGTTCCATAAGAACACCAGAAGAATGGAAGAGACAACCAGTGGTTTGCAATGTTTATCTGCGCCACCTTAGTAAAATGTATTCTCCTTGGTGTAAAGTGACTAGGGTTCATTCACAAATTTCATAACGCCAAAATTTGCCTTTCCTGACACCCACCCACCCCTTCGTAACACTATTTATATGGGGAAAAATTTTATTTGTTCGGGCTGTAACACCATGAAGGACACCCACCCACCCCCTCCAGCGTTATGACATTTGTGAACAAGCCCCTACCCCTTGGTCACACTTCATGTGAGCTGATGCGGTCACGTACGTGTTTGAACCACCAGCCCAAAACATAATGTCAACACAGATAGGAAGAAGAAAAAAATAACAAAGTGGAGAAAAAGAAGACCGTCTTCGCGAGTCTCGTCTCAGATGTGGAAAACACGTGGAACACGAGCGCCATCTATGATTCCGTAGCGCAAACTTTTCTGCTTGTTTACACTGCACGCTAAGAAAAAGTTATCCTAAAATGAGTAAGATTTACACAAAACTGAGCTAAACTGGAACAGCTAAAAAAATGAGTAATTTTATTTCCAGCGATAGCACTGGCCCAAGTGCAAAAATCCAAACAGTTTAAGCCGTATAATATTCTTCACATCGGCAAGAATACTATACAACCTAAACTGATGAGATTTTCGCACTTGGGCCAGCGCTATCGCTGGAAATAAAATTTACTCATTTTTGAGTTGTCCCACTTTAGCTCCAAAATGAGTGAATTTTCTGACCGTGTGTTATCATGTTTACCGCATTTACACTGAAATAAATTTTGTTGTTGTTTCCACCGAATCCATGGTAAAATTAAGAACTGTACCAACAATTTTCAACCGAATGCAAAATTCTCTTAATTGTACTGAAACATTGTCAATATTACTATGCGTGAAGTACCATTGACTAAAAACATTCTTGATGTTACTATTTTGACATTGTATTTTTGACCATGTTTATCTAAGACGCGCAACATTCAAGTCTAAATGGTCGAAATTACAATGCCCAAATAGGAGATCCAAGAATATTTTTAGTCAACAGTAATACACGCATGGTAATATTGACAATGTTTCAGTACAATTAACAGAATTTTGCATTCGGTTGAAAATTGTTGGTACAGTTCTTAATTCTACCATGGATTCGGTGGAAACGACAACAAAATTTATTTCAGTGTATCAGAAAAGCGCCTCTTCCGGCACTCTAGCAAAAACGCAGCTGATTGCTTGGCATTTATTTGTGTCCCCTCTCAAAATGTTGATTTCCGACAAAAAAATTCCGAGGGGGGGTGACATAAGAAAAAATCGAAATTTGTGTCAGCCTAATGTATTCCACTCCGATAAATTTGCCTTTAGATGCTATTCGCCATAGTGGTTTCGCAGCGCGGCGTCACGAACACTAATGCAAATCTACTGGTTGAAAATATGCCCATTTGATTTTGCCGGGAACAGCTGATTTTTGTTTACTATTTTCAACCAGTAACTCAGGTAGTGTTCGTGTAATGCAGCGTGTACGTACACGCAACACTACTAAAAGCAGAAACCACTATACAATATTTTTGCGATTTACTTTAAGCAATTTTTCGCGCATAGAAGCTAGCGCCACATTGGTCGATGCGGGGAGTAGGAAAACAGCCGATGTAGTAAATTCATTCATTGAAAACTCACACATGTGAGAAAATTTAGCAAGCATGTGTTAGAAAATCCAAACTCATTTCCCCCTAGGATATTTCCCCCTATAGCTGGCTGTTTTAAACGATACAATGTCATTAATGTTAATGTTTATGTCATTAACGTGTAAAAGAACATGGATGAGGCGTGCCGATTACTTTCAGTGTAGTGTTCTTGGAACTGTCTTGGCCATCTGTCGGTTGCTAGTTCCATTATGAGTGTCTCGACTGAGGCGGGCTTAATCAATCATACACGCTCATCAATTTTTACACAGCGATATGATTTTTTTTTCTATTTGTAAAGGAAAGCTTTATCAATAAAGCATAAAAATATTAAATAATACATTTAAAAAAAATAATAATAATTGTTAATTTTTTTTCCTGATACAAATAACAGTCCACAGAATACAACCTCTGTAAATAATATCAGTAGTCGCTCTCGAACGGTAGCAGGCACATTTTTTCCGCATGCAGCGAATCATACTCGTGGGCCGGGCGGGATGGTGGAAAACCAAAACAATCGACCATTTCTGTGACAGCAGCACTGCTGTCATGATTTTTTCATCGACTTTTCATGGAACGTATCGGAATCACAAATAATTTGCAAGTGCAAATCAAAATTTCTGTAAAATCGGGTTAAATTGTCTTCTCAGGAATGTTGTGAACGGTGGAAAACTTGCCGGAAAGCGTGGACGAACGAGTGTTATTCGAGTGCTTTGCGTAGGGGGTCGAATTTGGCAGATTTCTGATAAGAAAAGTTCCATTCTCTCCAAGCAAGTCGACCGAGACAGACGATCCTTGACGAGGTGTGTGAATTTGATTTTTTTTCGCGAACGGTTTTGAGAAAAAGAAGAGAAAAACTGACTAACCTATAGTGTTGCTGTATATAGTAGTGATAAGATTACATTAAGTTACTGTAAGTATTCTCCATTAAGTTGATTTTATAGGGTATAAGTTATTTAAGTGCTTTCCGGGAATATTTTGTACATAAGGGGGGGAATTGAAACATGGGAACATGATGGCGGAGGGAATTGGTGACAAGATGGCCGACGATGACTGGACACATGTGTTGACGAGGAAGTCGAAGGCTAGGCACAAAGACATTGATGATGACAGTGACGGTGATAGGAAGATGAAACGAAACAAAACGGATGACAAAAAACAAGCGAAAGACAAATACCAAGCAACGCGATGTATGACGGAAGACAACAACAATTCCAATGACGAAGACGTAAGTCACTATGGGAATACGGACGGAACAAATGAGGCAAGTAATACGGCTACAAAAAAACAGACTGGAGCAAAGCCCAAGACGGACAATTTGTTGAAAAGACAAAACAAGGACAATACAGACGGAACCTACAATGACGGATGGATCAAAAACCAGCATTACACGACATTCATTATCCACAAGGAAATGAAAGACACGGACAAGAGCAACGAAGTCAAGTATCCGCACCCTATGGAAGTAGCAAAAATGCTAAAAAACATCGGAGTAACAAAATACAAAAGCATGAAGAGCGTAGGAAGGGGCAACTTTCAGATTAGTTTTGAAAAACCGCGGGACGCAGAACAATTGTTGAATTCCAAACTGCTCACTGAGAACTTTGGATTTTCAATTTTCGTGCCAACCAGATTTAAGGAGAGCATTGGAGTAGTAGGCGATGTTCCTCCTTCGATAACCGAACAAGAAGTGATGGAAAACATAGTATGTGAGAACAACATTAAGGTCTTCAAAGTTGAAAGAATCAAGAAGAGGGTAGGAGTAGACAAGTTTCAACCAACATACACAATCAAAATTTTCGTGAGGGGGGAAATTCTTCCGAATTCAGTGGAAATCTATGGCACTCCTCGATATGTGGAACCATACGTTTTTCCACTGAAAATCTGCTTCAAATGTTGGAGGTTTGGGCATCGCGACAAATTCTGCAAATCGAAAGAAGTAAGATGTTGCAAATGTGGACTGAACCATAATGAAAAGGAATGCGAAGAAACGGAATTGAAATGTGTGAACTGTTCAGGACAACACAAAGCATCAGATAAGGAATGCCCGGAAAGAGCACGACAGGACCTAATCAGACAAGACATGGCAACGAATAAAACATCTTATTTTGAGGCATCAGAGAAGTATCCCAAGAAACAAAAACAAGACCTGCAAAGTAGACTGGACTCTGTACGTGACTTTCCTCTCCTGCAAGACAGCAATGCACCAAACACTAGTAACAACATAAAACAAAGAAAACGAATAGTAAATCTGAAACCACATTTCATAACCCCACAAAACTCCTTCAACTCTCAAAATACCAAACACGAATTCCTTCCGAATCCATACAAAACCACAGAAATCGAAAAAATAACCCAAATGATCAAAGAAGAACTAATCCGCGAATTTAACCTGAACAAAATGTTTGACAAGATCAAAGCCTTACAGGAAACCATAATTAAAAGCACAAGCAAATCGGACACAATAACACAAGATCTATTATTAATAAACATCAGCAATGAACTAAATAAAATAATTAATCCGGAAGTCATTCCCCAACAAAAGGAATAAACAGAATTAATAATGTCAGACACACTGAGGAAATTGACAATAATTCAAAATAACGTCACAAGTTTACGACCGATAGACACACGAGAGTATATCAAAAGCTTTCTTTCGGACAATAACACGGACTTAGTAATTTTAAGTGAGATTTGGTTAAAACCCAATGAAACTTATAATTTTACTGGATATAAACTACTTACAGAAACCAGACCCACCGGTTACGGTGGAGTCGGATTTCTTATCAAGAATGAACTGGAATATAAACCCTTCAAATTACCAACATTACATCCAATAGAGTCAATAGCCATAACTACATTAAATACACAACCAAACATTTTGTTTATTTCGATTTACATTCCACCACTCCCAATCAACAACAACGACATAAAGGAACCTTTAAACAAATTATTTGAAACTATAGAAAATTTTCAAGGATCAGTTATATTAGCAGGTGATTTTAACGCACATAACCGACTATGGAATCCACTTCACGAAAATTGCCCTCGAGGTGAACTTTTGGAACACTTACTAGATAACAGAGACTTAGTATTGTTAAACGATGGTTCGAGTACATTAATAAAAGCACCAAACACTGTCCCTTCTGCCATAGATCTCACCTTTGCAACACCGGATATAGCAAGCAAAATTAATTGGAAAGTTTTGGATGAAGATTTTTTCAGTAATCATAAAGTAATTGAACTCGAAATAGATAACACAGCAACCAAATATACATACAGAAAAGATTATTTTAATAAAAAACAAGCAATAGATGAATTAAATACACTTCAACCACATGCATTTCATACCCCAAATGATATAAACGAAATTGTAAAAGAAACTTTTGAAAAATGCACATACAAAAATAAACGGAATAAGAATAAGAGTCCCAAAAAATGGTGGACGGGTGAAATTAAGGAATTATTGAACAGAAAGAATGAAAAGCTAAAGAACTTTTTTAGAAATCAGACTTACGAAAACTTTACAGAATTTAAACGAAGTAGAGCAATATTGAAAAGAGAAATACGTAGAGAAAAAAGAAAATGTTGGAAGGAATTGATAGATTCGATAGATGGAAACATGAATACCAAAACACTTTGGAACACAGTGAAAATGATCAGTGGAGGACGCCCGGCTAAAAATAATTTAAATCTTTTAAACAACAAACCACTTGCACATCAGTTTATGAACTTAAATTTTCCCACAATTACAGATAGTATTAACTTCTCTCCTGGACCAATAAATACAGTAAAAATCGATCACTTGGAAATCATTAAAATTATAAATTCTAAAAAAGATCACTCAACCCCTGGAATAGACAATTTATCCTTTTTTATATTAAAAAACCTAAAATTGAATTTAATCATCAGATTCACGGAACTTATGAACGAAGTACTAAATACGGGCGACATACCTCAAGACTGGAGATCAATTAGAATAATACCGCTTCTTAAACCCAATAAAGATTCCAACAATATTCAATCCTACAGACCATTAGCGATGTTAAATGTTTTGATCAAACTCATAAACAATTTCATTAAAAACAGACTAAATAAATACTTATCCGATAATAAAATTATACCAACTAACTCATACGGTTTCAAAAAACATACCTCAGCAATAAATTGCGTAAATACCCTAATAGTAAAAGTAAACGAAGCCAAAAGAGAAGGTATGGTGTTAGCAGCCACCTTTCTAGATCTAACCAAAGCGTTTGATAATGTAAACATTAGTAAACTTTTAACAATAATGAAACAACTAAACATTCCATCAGAAATAATCAACTGGGTGTACACATACCTGAAAGAAAGAAAAATGATATTAGAACTTAATGATGGCACGCAAATTATCCAAATTTCGAATAAAGGTTTACCTCAAGGATGTCCGTTATCTCCCATCCTTTTCAATATTTATACTAGGATAGTACATGAAATCACGAAACAAGGGGAAATTCTCATACAGTTTGCAGACGATTTTACTGCAATAGTCATTGGATTTAGTACTGCGGTAGTAGCAGAGAAAATGAACAATTTCCTTTCAAGACTGTCAATAGTATTCAAAAACTTAGGTATGGAAATAAACCCAAATAAGTCGGCCTCAATAGTATTCACAAATAAATTTGATCCAACCATCTCCATAAAATTAGACACATCGCCCATTCCAGTAGTAGAAAACCATAAAATATTAGGGATTCAAGTAGATCACAAGTTATCATTCAAAGCTCATATAAACAACAGTATAACAAAAGCAAAGAAAAAAATTAACATTTTAAAAATTATTAGTAGAAAACGTAGTGGAGCGCATCCAGACCAAATGCTGAAAATTTATAAAGCTGTAGTACGTCCATATCTTGAATACGGTTTAACAATAATAGGTTCAGTTCCAAAAACTACATTTAAAAAATTAGAAACAGTACAATTACTTGCCATTAGAACTTCTTTGAGACATTTAAATTCCACTCCAAACCAAGTAGTATTATACGAATCAGGAGAAATCCCTTTGAGAAAGAGAGCCGAATTACTAGCGTTGAAAGAAATTGGTAAAACTCTATTTTACAATAATAGTTTAATAGTGGATAATTTGCGTGAAATCATGAACTTAAACAGTTTGCCCAAACACACTTCCTACTTAGAAAGAACTGCATCTTTAAATAACTTTTTATATTTCCAACTCCTCCCGAAAACAAATCGTAAGTTCGACCAAACCATTCAAAATAAAGTCACAGTTTCAAACGACATTAAGGATCTCACTAAGAAAAAACTAAACCTAATAACACAAAAACAATTAGTATTACAATTAATAGCCAATAAATATAGAAACACTTATCAAATATACACAGATGGTTCAATTTTAAACTCTTCAGTAGGTTGCGGATACTATGACGCCCAAGACAAATTTTCACACAGTTACAAATTAAAACCAGGTTACACCATATTAAGTGCTGAAATAGTAGCGATTATTAATGCAATAGATTATGCCAATAATAAAAACATTGAAGAATTAGTGATTTTTACAGACTCCAAAAATACTTGCACATTACTCTCAAAACCATTCCAAACAGAAAACAGTTTGATAATAAAACTTTTAAATAAAATTCAGCAATCGAACATAAATAAAATTTATATTCAGTGGATCCCAAGTCACATAGGCTTAATTGGGAATGATCGAGCGGATCAAGCGGCTAAGATGGGTACAATAAGGAGTACTGAGGAAACGTTAGGTTACACCTTGGAGGATCTATTCAATCTATTTAAGAAAGAAGTTTACAGAGAATGGCAAGATATTTACGAACAAGTCTCCAGTGAAAAAGGCAAATTTCATTTCGAGCATTCTAAAAACATTAGTGGAAAACCATGGTTTAAAGGACTGAATTTGACTACAATAGAAACTATACAAATCGGACGAATTAGAACTGGACATGTTGTCACTAAAGACAAATTAGCCAATTGGAATCTTGTCCCCAATGCCCGATGCGATCATTGTGGTAATATTGAAAATCTAACACACATACTATATGAATGCCCTCACTACGATCAAATAAGACAAAAAGCATCAATACTTAGTAACAAAATTCCTTTAATTGAAATATTAACTAACAATAGACCCGGAGAGTACAAACAAATAACCAAATACCTGAAAGAAATCAACAAAAATGTTTGAGACTAATTTAAATGTCATGTAATCATGTCACTGATCTGTATCAGCAAATTACTAAAGGGGCTTCAGTTCGGTCGTCCCATTCATTTAAATTTAAAACACACATACAAAAGTGTGTTAGATTTCACAACCCTTGGCTTTATGGATCAAAAGGTCTGAGCCAGTAAATAAGAGAGAAAAAAAAAAAAAAAAGAAAAGTTCACCCCCTTTCGAAAGTGATAGTGGTGCGTGCAAGTGGAAGAGAAAAAAAGTGCCATGATTTCATCGCTCCAAACACGACGACGACAACAACGTCGTCGACGGATTAGCATCGGAAGGATAATGAACGATCTTCAGTATCAGCTGATTTTGGCCTCGTTGCTAATGCTGCTGGGATCAGCCTCGTCCATTGCCCACGAGGCACCAACCGTGCCGGCTGCGTTGATTTCCGACGAGCATTCCTCGATGGTCAGCGGTGGCGGTGGCGCCAGACGGCGGCAGGACCATGTGCAGCAGGAACAACAACAGCAGCAGCAGCACCAATCGATATCTCAATCGCAGGAAACGAAATTATGTCCCCTGATGATGCGGCATGTTTTCGATGGATTTGCTCCCATTGGTAAGTGTGGGTCCTGCTGGGTGGCTGGGTTGAGAAGGAAAGTGCTTTCTACGGTGAGAGGAATGAATGAAATCAGCGTGGTAGCAATAAGCTGTTGCTTGTTTGTTGGGAAGGATTTTGAGTTATGCTAGTGCTGCCCACCTATTGTCTGGTGTCGCTAGCCAGCGGGGATTGGCTGCCGTTTTAATGAATTCAAGGCTTTTGAAATATATGGATGTGGATTTTTCTGGTATGATGATTTTAGTAGATTATTGTTTTCTGTGGAATTGCATTTGATTAACATATTCGATGATTAATTAAGTAAGCAAAGGCGTTTTATCTACTATGCAGAGCACTATGTTACTCCAAATGATTGTAATCATCAATTTTTGGTAAACATATAGCTTGCATTACCTTTACTCCATGAATTAGAGGTCACCTGTTAAGTGGACTCTTACCACCTTAACAATCGAAAAAACAAACGTCAACAGTTTTTAAAATCTTTGATTAAGTTGGAATCTATCAGAAATAAACTCCACTCTTACCTATTCCAGGAAACAGCAAAGCCGGAAACTACTCGGAATTCCCAGAAGCCCTTGCCCTCAACACCTGCGTTCAGGGCTGTTGTGCCAAGGGTGAAAACTGCACCGCCGCCTTCATGTTCAACCAGACGTGCTATCACGTCAAATGCTGGACCAGTGAACTGTGCATTCCGGCCAAAAAGACCAACCTGGCCGCCAAATTGAAAATGATGCTAGTCAATCCCGTTGGCGATGACACCCGAACATGGCCCGAAATCCTCGAAAGCGCAGTGCCCCAGGAAACCAGGATAACCGAATCAGAGCTAGAGCGCTTCGATGGAAACATTATGAACAAGTTGAAAGCCATGTACAATCTGGAACGAAATCGGGAAGAGCTTTCCGAAAGAATCTACGATCTTCCACTGGATAAGCAGGTGAGTTAATCCACGCATGTTCGATAGTTTGAATTTGTCAAGATAAATGTATTTTCATGTTGTTGCTCTTCAGGAGGAGTACGATCTGAGAAAATATCCCGCGGCATCCTACATGTACGGCGATGACCCAATGATGGCCGCAGAATCAAAATTCTATTCGGAACAGCAAAAATGCGTGATAGGGCTGGAAAGATCCTGTCCAGAACACGAAACCTGCGTTGGTTCGGCGAAAAACTTCGATGGGGTGTGCGAGTGCATGCAGCATTACTCGCGAAATAGTGAACAAATCTGTGTGAGAGCGGAGGAACCTAGGGCGTACGACATCCCTCAGACCTTAACAGCGCAGAAGTTAATCATGGAAAACGTTCACAGCGAAGCTGGAGAAACAGAGGAGGAAAATTCGAGACCTCCGCCACCAAAGAACTTGACCGTTTCGGTAGTCTCTAAGGATATTCGGTTGCCAAACAACGAGGCTATCCTGACGGCCTTTGTGGTTCCGGATGAGGAGGCCAGCCAGGACAAGTACACCTACTCGTGGTCGTTGATCTCGCAACCCTCCAAGGGCGACAGCAACGCCACAATTACCGACCAGACCAAGTCTCAAGCCAAGCTTTCCAAGTTAACTGAGGGGCTTTATCGGTTCAAAGTAACCGTTACCGGTCAAAAGGGTTACGGCGAAGCTTACCCGAACATCACGGTCCTTCCAGAGCAGAAGATCAATAAACCTCCGGATGTTGTCATAACTCCCATGGAACAAACCGTCAAACTTCCCAACCATAAGGCCATTCTGGACGGAAGCGCCTCGACGGACGATGATAAGATAACTTCCTGGCAGTGGGAACTGGTCCAGGGTCCCCTAGGGTACCAACCGGAACTGCCAGCCGTCAGCACTCTTCAGCTGAACGATCTGGAAATGCCTGGCAAATACATCTTCAAGCTAACCGTAATCGATTCGGAGAAACTGTCCAACAGCACTACGGCCACCATAGAAGTCCTCAAAGAAATAGATTACCCACCGGAAGCGAACGCCGGCCAGAATGTGATTGTGTACCTTCCGAACAACAACGTCACCCTGAATGGGTCCCTCAGCAAGGACGACCACGGTATCGTTGCGTGGGAGTGGACCAAAGACAGCAAAGACCAATCCAAGGCAGTGGACATGCAAAACACCCGAACGCCCTACCTGCAGCTGTCCAATCTGGAAGAAGGTGTATACGTATTCGAGCTAAAAGTAACGGACGCTAACAACCAGAGCAGCACTTCCACGGTGCACGTGTTTGTCAAGATGCCCACCAATATGCCGCCGGTGGCCAGTGCAGGCACGAATTACACGCTGAACTTGCCGCAAAATTGGGCCACGCTTAACGGGAGCGACTCCAAGGACGATCTGAGGATCACAAGTTGGAACTGGCGGCAAGTTAGTGGACCAAATACGGCGGCGATCCTGAATGGTAACAGTTCGGTGAGTTAGATTTTTTCGCCTTATCATTGCTTTGATATACTACCTATATCTAGCAGTTTTTCTTCACCGTCAAGTTTTTAGTAGAACGTTGGTCTTAAGTGGCCCGCGCAATTGCGTCGACTTCAACAGTTATCCCATTGCACCACAACAAAATCACGCACAAAGCTTGATTATTTAGGGTATTCCTCCTACATCTCCTTCCGGTATTCCTCGAGGAACTACTTCCTGGTTGCACTCCGGTGCTCATTCCGAGATTGATCTAGGCAGTGTGTGGATTTTTATCGCAAACCACTGAATGGTCCATACTCAGCAAGTGATACATTCGCGAATGCATTTCGTGAACCGACATGCTCGGGAACGCTTTTCGAAATACTGTTCATTCTCTTGTTCGGTTCGATACGAGAGCGCAATCAAGAGAGAAGATGCTCGATCCGATGACGCTAATGAAAGCGATGCATTCGGTAAGAATATTTTATTGTCATAATTCTTTTTTATTGTGACTACACAACCGGCAACGTCATGAATACAGTTAAATTAAATAGTAGTTCACGTTTTTAAAGCGAAAACGCATTAAATACTGATAAAAATAACAATTATTCACATTTGTCCCAAGCAAACGATGAGAGATCATCGGTGAGTGTTACACTTAGCGATGCTTGCTCATCGCCGCAGCTTGTCCATATTGGAGTATCTTAAGAAAGAATTCTTTGTGTTCCTTCGTGAACCATGCAACTCGACGAGAGAACATACACCGCTTGGTAATTGAAACAGAACCCACAGAAGGGAAGAAAAACTGCCGAGTGGTTCACTTATCACTTTTTCGTCCAAACACTGGATCTAGGAATTTCTTCTAGGATTCCTTCATTATTCTGTTATTCTGTTATAATCAACGCACCCCCGAGCCGTGGCCAATCTGCGTTGTTTCGCTGGGCGATACGTCTACCAGTAGACTTGTATCTGCCCTATGCTAAACCGATTAGCATATCAAGTCCTTTCCACTGATGAGTAGGCTCGAATGTCCCGCCCCTCCCTATAACCCATAGGGGGAAATAAGGAGTTTCCAGTTTCAAGTATTGTATTGATTATGACACCAACTCTTTCTATTCCTTGGTAAAAAAATCACTAGACTTGTTTTATCAGACTACTATTAATAATGAACATAATTAAGATACAAGTTTGCATACACAATTGTAAAAGCAGTGTTAGATACTTTAAAGTGAATTGAAAAATGTAAATAAGATAAATTGTAAACTATTCCGCGGCGACACGAATGCTTCAACAGTGTCATAAATAAACGCGCAAACAAACAAATAATTGATATTGAAGTATGCATATTGCATTATCTATTAGCAAAGTCGTAGAAAGAGTTGGGCGCCTGATTATAAAATTGTTGTACTTATCTTGTGTGTTTCGGACAAGTCCCGTTTGTGTTGGCCATTGGGACACTTCTTGCTTCAAAACGGTCGTTTCTGGAATGGAAAGAGAATAATTGGCCGCACAACTCCGCAAATGGGCGGCCCGCACATATTAGTATAATGTTGCAATGATTGAAAATAGTAGAGTATAATTGTTAATCTATATGAATACTGCTACTAGTTCAGGTTTCTCACCCTCCACGATTCTCTAGATACTGTTATAGCGTGTTTGTTGTTAATTTGTTGATAAGTGAAGCCTACAGTACTTCAAAATTCAATGTAGCGAAGATCTTGAGCGGATAGCATTCATTGATAATGATAGTGATTATTTTAATATAATATGGCTTAACAAAAATTACTATTCAATTATTTTAAATCGGATTCGTCAATAAAATTATTGTTCATAAAATAATTAACCATGCGAATATCGAACTACACAAACTAAAAAGTGTTATTATTTTTACCAATGATTTCATCCTAATCTTGACCCTAACATAGTTATGCGCTTAGTGGACAATTAACAAAAATAGTGTTGTTTCGACAATAGTCACATACTATGCCCTACGACATTGACGATTCTATTGTCTATGGCTCACCTATTTAGCGCCACCCAGCAGGGACTTGGTCTGGTACCCAATTCAGTATATCCGCTCCACGTAATGTACCGTACCTCTTTCGATTTGTGATATATTACGCGGAACATTACTCTCTTCATTCGGATAGCGGCTATGTAACCCATTGGATTAAAAACCTCCATCAAACATGAAGCGATTAATCGGAGACTGAAGACTCTATACCAAATTTGGCTCAGAGACAGGTAATCAGTGAAGTCAGTTTTTCTCGTTTGTCAGAGACGATTGATACGTATTAAGACAAACTTTCCACTGCATCTGCCAGCAATAATCGGTGATCGATCAACATTTCGAGTACCTACCCCAATTTACACAAGTATGCCAAGGATCACCGCTAATGCTTTACAATACAGTTGGAAAAACTAGAGCAACACCTGGCCACAATGATGCATAAAGCACTAAAGCGGACCGGAAGTTTCGGTGAGCCAGCCCCACCAGGAATTTCTTCTAGGATTCCTTCAGGAGTTTTTTCGAGGGATTGTTCAGGGGAGCTTTCTAAAATTCCTGTAGGAGTTACTCCTCGAATTCCTCTAGGTATTCCATCTGGGATTCCTCCAGAAGTTAGTATTATTATTTCTTTATTATAGAGGCTTTCAGCCACAGGCTGGTTCACCTCCTAGATCCTACAGAAGTTTCTTCTAGAATTTTTCCAGGTGTTCTTTCACGGACTCCTCGGGGAGTTCCTCCAAGATTTTGCTGTGAGAATAAATTTGAGTTTTCTTTGAGATCCCTCAAAGAGTGCTTCCAGGGGGGGGCCCTCCTGGAGTTCCTTCAGGATTTTCTAGACAATTTTCTTCTTAGATCCCACCAGAAATTTCTTCTGGAATTCCCTCTGAGATTCCTTGCTAGAATTCCATCCAAAATTATTTCAGGACAGAGTGTATACTACCTGGAAAAGCCTGGAATACTAAGGAAATATCTTGAGTACTCAAGGAAATTTTACTCCGATAAAAAATAAAACATTGGGTCGTATGAATGAAAAGTAGTGAACTTTACTAGGTACACTACATGTTTGTAGTAAGAACAGACTGTCAAAGCAAATAGTTTTCCCAGAACGCTGCAGGTTCTTTTCTTACTGGTACCTTGTGTTTTCGCGAAGACGTCAAAAAATTCCTTTGAAAGCAACTTAAGTCAAGAAGGAATCTAGATAATCGTGGAACACAAAGAGGGATCTCCCGTATTTTTCACGCTATTTTTTGTGGTAATTCTTTTTGATTTTTTCCCGGATAGGTATACTTCCGAATTCATTTCATCAATTTTTCGAAGACTCCTGGAGTTTTCCACGGGTATGCTACAGAATTTCTTCCCGTTATTGCCTCTGTGGATTTTTTCGCGTAGCTCCTTCCGTTTTTTTTTTCAAAGTAATTTTCTTAGGATTGCTACCATTATTTATCCCAAATTCCCTATAAGAATTGCTATCGGGATAAATCGTAGAAGTTGTCGCACAATTTCTCCTAGATTTTTTTCTCGGGATTCCTCTTGAAGATTTTACGCGATTCCTCCCCTTCCCCAGGAGATCCAGAATTTCTCTCAAAGTTGCTGCAGGAGTTAGTCGTGGGATTTGTACTAGAGTTCCTCCAAAGCGCTGTTGTATTTTGTGTAACACGTCGAAAAAATCTCGCTTTTTGTACTCTGCATAAGCGTGGTGCTGACGGTGGCGGCCAACCGCGCAAGTGACGGAGGGTCAGGAGTTTTTCACGAATTTTCTGCAGGAATTCCTCCCGAAATTTCTTCCAAAGTTGTTCCTGTAATATTTTCAAGAAATGTCTGTGAGCTTTCTTCTAGAGTTCCTTTTTGGTTTTCTACAGCTGGGATATTTCTGAGAGGTTCTCGTAAGGCTTATTTTGATTTACCTACTCTAGATTTCTCACGGAGTTTCTCCTGGAACTTTCTCAGATGATTCCTCTCAGAGTTTTTCTGAGTTGATCCTGCCTCCTGGAGTGCCTTCTGGGATTTCTATAGAAGCTGTTGCTGATGTTTCTCATTGAATTCATTCCGTAATTTCTTTCAGAGCCAGGCCACAACTACGAGGTGACCGCCCCTGACCGTTCAGGAGCTCAACCGAAACACACGCACTAAGGGTCCATTCAAATATTACGTAACGCGAAATTTGGTAATTCTAGACCCCCTCCCTCCACCACGTAACAACTTTTGTATGGAGAATTTAGAAATTTTGTATGAAGCGTAACGCAGTGCTAGACCCCCTCCCTCCCCTCTTACAGGGTGGCCACAGACTCGGGAGATTCGGGAAATGCGGGAAAAAGTCGGGAATTGAAATCCATCGGGAAATATGCGGGAATAAGTCGGGCATTTTATTTATGATCGGGAATTTTCAAAATGATGTGTAGCGCCTCCAGAATGTAAGTCCAAACCTAGTTTTAACACTTGACTTACTTTAAATCTAGATTCTTACACAGTTTCAGAAGTTTCACGCAGGAATCTCAAAAACCAAATGATGCAGATGAGCATTAGATTCAGAATTACGAGTGAATTCTTGTTTGATAAAGATTATCCAGATGACATGTTTTGATTGTCCGGATGCTTGAGTCAACGATTCATTCATTTATTTAGTTAACATCAAATTCATGGTAATACTGAATCAACAAACGTCAACGATTAGACCCTATTTTAAATCACAATTTTTCAAAATAAAGTTTTGAACGACTAAAAACTTAAATTACAAAACGTGAAAAAAGTATGTATCACAAAAAAAATTAGGTAGCCCAATTTCGATTAATTTTATCAATATTGCCATAAAATACTTCTCCAACATTCGTTGAGACAGAATAACAGAATGCTTCTCCAACATTTTCTTAGAAATTTTTTAGCCTGTTACTTGGTACAAATTTCCTAAATGGAGGAGAACATGTCTCTAAATCAGACCTACTCGCTTAATAATGACGTGAATAAGAAATCATCAAAATCATGCGCAAAAAAAACTGTTATTTTAACTAGAAGAGTACGAAATTCTTTCAATGATTTTCTACAGAATATTTCACCAAACTATTTGTCGAGAAATACAGTTCGAGTATAATCGAGGAATCACGTAGTTTGCAGAGTTTCGACTGTCTACTGCCAGGAAAAACTAAGCAAATTTATTTTAGCTGAAAAACCCTGGAATTCTGGTGGTAATCAGAGAACTCTTGTCGATGGGATTTTGTATGTTGACGAACTTTGAAAAGGATTTTCTGATTGAGTTATGGAGAAATTATTGACATAATTTTAAAGATTCTATCCAGATTTTTTCCTTGTAATTTTTTGCCGAAATATTTGGCTGAGCTTTGGGAAAAGTTAAAATTAATGTTTTCATTAAAACTTTAAATTTTTTTCTTAATTTGCTAGTGAAGGACTTCCTGATATTATTGCTTTGCTGGAGGTATTTCTAGAAATTTCAGAATGAGTTCATAGAAAAGCTCTCTGCAATCACCAAAGTCATCATACTAGCATAGTGGCATTTTATTAAATTAAATTCAGTCGTCACGGAAGAATTTCTTTTAGATTTTTTATGGTATTATGAATTGATGACGGGAGGAACTCTTAAGTGTTTTCTGCGTAACGATTTGTAGAATTACTGGATTAATTTATAAATAAATACCTAGAATCCGTGCAAATCATGACATTAAAACGGAAGCAAAATTGCAAGTTGATAACCAGAAGACATAATGCTTAGATACGACTGTGATATGTTGATTCGGGGTAATGGCTTTCAGTCTGTTTTAATTCAAAACGGATTCTTATGTTTTCATCCGACGTTTCGGACACATTGTGCCTATACTGCAGGCCCTTAACGATAACGGACTTTGTTAATTCCTAAGCCGAAGGCACAATAAATGTGTCCGAAACATCGGATGAAAACATAAGAATTCGTTTTGAATTGAAACAAACTGAAAGCCATTACCCCGAATCTCTAGATTTTTTTATTAAATCTATCAATGGTTGGCCTATCTTCTACAGGAACTCCTTTTTAAAAAGAAGTAGGTATACTATACCTAACAGTTTCAATAAAAGTTTCCAAGTGAGTTCTTTAAAAATAGAATTAGAAATTAAGCCCAGAATATCGATTTTTCCTGAAATTTCTAAAAAGAGCCTTACAAATTTCGCCAGAAATGTTAGTTTTGTTTTTCAGGGTTGGCATAAATCGTCAGCGAGTCCTTGTAAAAACCCTTTATATATTCGAAATATAAAACTATGTGAAATTTAATGGATTTCGGATAATATTTTGAAACTGGTGGTTTGTATACGAAGCTGTTAAATAATATAACGGAATTTAATTTTCTTAATAATTATTTGTTTACTCACTTAATGAATAGATTTCCTAATTTGCCACCAGCAGAGTATGTGGGAAAATATCACAGACATTTATTCAGTATTTTTGCAATAAACTTCTTCCAGGAAATTTGTTAGCAAATTCCTCGAAGAATTTCACCAGAAAACACTGCCATAATTCTGTCTATAGGAATCAAAACAGAATTATGTCAATAATGTCGTCCTTCATACCTTCAGAATTCCTGGGATAGCGTAAAAAACTTCTTTAAAGAATTCACCAAAGAGTTTTTCAGCTAGCCAAATACATTTTTTTTATTGGACCTTCATCAAGGATTTCTTACAGAGTTTATAATCTTTTGGTAATCCCGACAAAAATGGTGGGCTTCGTGGCCGAGCGGTTAGCGTGTTTCGTAAGCCTTGGAGTGTGGGTTCGATTCTCGCTCCAGTCGGGGTAAACTTTTCGTCAGACGAAAAATTCTCCACTGGGCCACTGGGTGTTATATGTGTTGTCCGTTGTCTAATGTTAGTAATGTTCAGTCTGGCCTCTGGCTGAAGACGGTGTAATTGTATTTTAAAAATATTTTCAAGTACAGTAGACGTTCGATAACTGCAACATGTTTACGTTTCACTTAGAGCAACATTAACGACGGCTACTATTCGAGCAACCCGGGCAGCGCTACCATTTTGACTTGACCACCCTTTTCCACACCGGTAGCAATCAAATTAGTCACCCTGATTCGTATCGGGAGGGCTGTCATATTCCCATTGAATTTTTAGCAGCGCAACTGTCCCGCTACTATATTTGGTCACCCACCCATAGCGCTACTATTTTGCGAGCGCATCCAGCAGCGACCGGTAAAGTTTGCTGCAATGATGGAGGGCTGCCAAACGGGGTATAGAAGCGCACCGTTAAAGGTGCTCTTAGCGAATGAAATTCGGTAACTGCAACGACTGACAGATGTCAACAAGTTGTCAAACGACAAAAAATAACCGTGAACGTGATCCTACTGTTCATTTGGGCTAACATGGGGCACCATTTTGACGTTTGGCGGTGCGATAACTGCAAATTTGTTGCACTTACCGGACTTGCAGTTAAAAAGCATTGCAATTAAACCGTTTGCACCGACCGAACGTGTACTGTACAGGTTTACGTTACAGGACATCCGGAATTAGAAGCAAATTTCGAGCATATGTTACATGTAAATTTCTTTCGATGTTAAAGTCTCCAAAATATTGTGAACCTGTCACAGCATCACAATGACAGTGAAAATATTTCAGTAAGTTTTACAGATCCACTTAGAAGCTTAGATTCTAGGATGTTTTACATGCTCCACAGGTATATAAAAAAAAAAGCGGGAAATTTCAAAATCGATGCGGGAAAAAGTCGGGAAAAATGCGGGAATTTCAATTTTGATTTTGTGTGGCCACCCTGCTCTTAGCGTTACGTAATATTTGAACAAACCCTAAGGAATGTGATTTCATTTTCATTGATAACTCATTTTTCTCTTGAACGGTATGAACTACTATAATTTACACTATGCAATCGGCTTGAAAGAAATGGAATTGAATGCACAGGGTATATTTCAATATCGGAGTGTGTCGGGAATTTACCCAACTAATATTTATTGTAAATGTAAACGTCAACAAAGCGTCCTCAATACGGCTTGATGCTGAGTTACTGTGTTGTACATATGGACGGAAGCTTCTATGCAAGCCCTATACCAATGAATCTGGCGAACTTAATCTACATGTATATGCTGTGCGGTCAGCTTCTATGCCACCAAGTCATAGCTCTATTCTCGGCTTCTATGTAACCGCTAACTGAATACCATCTTGAGTAGGCGCTTTTTCAGCCTTTTCACAGGTGTTAAATAATAGTTATACGACATCCCCAAATTAATCGATTAAATATAATTAGGTTATGGATACCGTAACGCAATACATGTGGAACTATAACTGTCGCTTTTAAAATTGAATAATTAAAATATCTGCCGCTACTTGGAATCGAACTCCCGATCTCCGTATCCACTGGCCCCGATGATGTTTTCGCTGCCACACTGTTAAATATAAATAGCATAGAAAATAGCCCGTTTGTTTTACTCCAAACAAGGTTTTATAATTGTGCCGCAAGAAACCTTACCCGACTTCATCTTGCTGCAAAAGCTTGTAAAACGTCAAACGCAATAATGTTTACATTGAACAAGCTGTGTGGTTACGCCAAGAGGTTCTTTGTCACAGCTTCTAGCTGAAAGAATGTTCTTTATACAGCTACGAAGCGCTGCTGTTTTGTGTATTTGGCAACATTACAAAACGTAGTGTATAAACGCAGCTGGTTTATTGGTTGGGATTCTTATTCGATTTGCACATCTTCCGGCAAATCTTCCGGAGTTGGATTAAAGTACAATAAAAGCAACCCAAATAACTTCACAGCACAGAGATGGGTAGCTGTGAAGTATTTGTGTAGTAGCTATATATCCCGCTTCAAGTTTGTTTTGACAATAATGTTTACATCCGACAAGCCGTGTTGGTACCAACAGTTTCTTTATTACAGCGTCTAGGGTAATTGTTCCCATCGTTGTGGTAGTACCTAATGTTGCGGTAGTGGCATTGAGCACTTTTTCGACTGAAATGTTACCAAAAGGCATTTTTAATAGACGTATTATGCTTAAATTATGAGATTGCACCATTTGTGTGCTTAAGATTTGCCCAAAAACCTATTTTTAAAAACTATTTTCCTTAAATTTTTTGCTGCTGTGTTCTTATTGTTGCGGTAGTGTCCCTAATGTTGCGATATCCCATATGATTTCAATGGGATACCGAAACAATAGGAACCAAAATTAAATTTTACCTCCATAATAGGAACAGTGTGCCTAATGTTGTGGTAAGCGATTTATGATCGAAAACAGAGAAAAAACGTTAGTTTTTATATTTTTCCAAGCAAATTTGGATAGAAAACTACCAACTAACGTTTTGCAACCCTTCATTAGAAGGTACGATCATTGTTTTTAAAATGAATTTACCTTAATACCACAACGATGGGCACACTTACCCTAGCTGTAATGATATCGCATAACGGCCTTCAAAGCGCTTCTGGTTTGTGGATTTGTAAGTATTACGAATAGTACTGTACAGTAGCAGCTCCTTTGTTAATGAGGACTCCTATTCGATTTGTCCAAGTTTTCACATCTTCCGGGAAATCTCCCGGAGTTGGAATAGAGTGCAGTAAAGGCAGCCCCAATGACAAGTTATTGATTTCTGACAATCAAGTTTGGTAGCTGAATGGTGCTTGTGTTGCAGCCTTGTATTAGCTTATGGTTTATATTTGACTAGCATCGCTTTTATTCAGCCTTGACTGCTTCAATGAATTAACTACATTGGCTGTTTTCCTACTCTCCGCATCGACCAATGTGGCGCTAGCTTCTATGCGCGAAAAATCGCTAAAAGTAAATCGCAAAAATACTGTATGGCGAATACCATCTAAAGGCAAATTTTTAAAAGTGGAACACATCATTCGAAAAAATATTTGGTAGTGGTTGTGCACAATAATGGTGACCACTATTAAGCCTACCAAATATTTTTTCGAGAAAAGCTTTGTATTTCAAGTAATTCAAGTTTAGATGCATTTCGCCATACAAAATTAAATTGATTTACTTCTGCTGATCAACTGTGGCTGCGCGCAAAGCGGGTAGTCCATTCGATTGTTACACAACAGAAAGCAAATGACTGAAGCTTATAGCACTGAAAATGTTAGTTGGGTAGGTCAATGCAGTTGTACCGAATTTCTAGCTATGATCCACCTGTGATTTTTTTGACAGATTTTCTTCGCCTTTTTCCCAGAATTCTTCCCGGAATCTGTATCGGAACTTATCCGGAGATTCTGGATACTTCTTTAGGGTTTTTTTTAACAGGTACAGAGTTATTGCTGGGGTATTTCCATGAGTTTTCCTCAGAATGTCTCCTCCTATGATAACTTACGAAATTACTTATAAGAAATTCCCGAGGAAATATTCAAGGGAATCCAAGTGAAATATTGCGAGAATTCTAAGAATAATCTCGAGAGAAAATATTAAGGACATCCAAGGAGGAACTGGAACGGACTTGGTGTGATGGTTAGAACACTTGACTATCACGCTGAGGACCTGGGATCGTATCCCTTGCATAATGAAAAAAGTTGCATGTAAACTCAAACTGTAAACTCAAACGAGCTTCATTATAAACATTATGCAACTCAAACGAGTTGCATTATAAAAATTCATTGCATAAAATTGTTTTGGAACTCGTTGCAAAATTTGGTTTTTCAGCACTCTTTGTATTTGTCCAACTCGGCAAGCCTCGTTGAATAAATAACGTACGACTTGTGCTGAAAAAATCAACTTTTTGCAACTCGTTTATAAATAACTATTTTTTTACGGTTTTAGGTGTCCACCCTGTAAATCAATTCCCTTCTCTTCGTAATTCTAGATTGCCAACGCCACATCGCTAACCATCGGAGACTACATCTTCGAGTTGACCGTAACGGATGAAGCGAACAATAACGACACCAGTCGAGTGAAGGTTACGGTCGTTCAGGAACGAAACACTGCTCCGGTGGCAAATGCTGGCGGTGACCAGAGTGTCACGTTGCCAACCAATGCAATTGTATTGAATGGAACGCGCTCCAACGATGACCTGGGAATAGCTAACTACAGCTGGACTAGGGAACCCGGAAGTCTGGCTATAGGGACCATCGTGGACGATAGCGATCGGAAGCCGGTTTTGATTGTAAGTTGATCTTTGAATCGTAAAGGTTGTGGGAGAATATTAAATCATTTTTCCAATTCGCAGCTCACCAACATCGTTCCCGGACGGTACGTCTTCAAACTGACCGTTACCGATGGTCAAGGATTGTCCGGTTCCGACACGGTCAGTGTAATCGTGCATCCAGATCCACTGGTCATGAGCTTGGTGGAACTGACCCTCACTATGGAAGCAACCGTTCTGACCCAATCGGAACTGGACTCGCTGCAGCAGAAGCTGGTCCTACTGATTGGTGACAACACTGCGCGGTTGCACGTTCGAGACATGAAAATTGAACACAAAACCGGGCAGGTTGTGATTATATTCTACGTGGAGAAAAATGTAAGTATTCTTTGTGCCAGTGAGAAAATGGAGATAGTCAGACTCATTTTCAAACTCTCAATTTCAGGATAAAGAAAAACCGGAAATAATGCCCGCCCTGGAGGTGGAGAAAATCCTGAAGGAAAAAT